>NW_017296059.1:1217815-1270440 GCF_001594075.2 Trachymyrmex cornetzi
CGAACTGGGGGCGATATTTCTGTTTATCGTAAACAAACAGTCGTGTTCCCCGCCATTTGTTTCGCACGATCGCGAAACGCTCGAAATCTAGTAATCCGCCCGCGTTAAATTTGCTGAATGATGAGAAGAGGAGAAAAAAAACGAAAACATCCTCCGATGCAGTCGGGTTTTGCGAGTGAACCCTTTGTCATACATAGATAACGTATCCACCCATGTACATGCCTGTGAATGTGTGTGAACGCGTTTGTGCGTTGTTTGCATGCAGTTTCCTCGCGCGACCGTGTGCGTGCGAGTATACAAAAGCGTGCGTACGCACGATGCACACGGTATTTGTCGATGGACAATCGAACATACACAGGGTGTCTGTATCCAGTGTCCTTTCAGTCGCGGATTCTTTCACGAATTCGGAATCGATTTTTCTGTTAGCGAAAATTCAATGCCGCAGACCTTTATCATTCACAGTATTAGAAATATCGATAAAATTGTTCTAACATTTTTACTGCACATTTTTACTACAAAAAGAAGCTAAAGCGCTTCTCTCTCTGTTTGTTAAATTCATAATGTCAAATTACCGAACTTAAATTTTTAATCACATCTGTAGGTCGTTACTGCCTCCTACTCAATATGTAATTTAACTAAAACAATTTAATTAAAAAAATATATTAAATTTGACTCAAATTTAGTTTATTATTTTCCAAGTGCATACGTTAATATAAACGTTGTTTTCTTTGAAAATAACTACAGAACTGGATTACATTTTAACATATATGAAAGTTAAAAATAAAATGTTATTTAACTCAAGAGATTGGATTGCCATTGCGCGCTTCTTTAATATCTGAATATCTCTATAGTGCTTCTCTCCAATCATATTTTCTCTTCGTGATGTACAATCCTTACACTGAAAAAAATTACTAAATTTTAATAAATATTTGTTTGAATAGCATTAACTAAACATTTACTTACAGTATATAAATAAATATTTACTCAAAAAAGTTATATTTAAGTCAAATAATAAGACTTGTACCAAATAAATATATATTTACACTTAATAAATATTTAGTTAGTACTACTCGAACAAATATTTATTAAAATTTAGTAAATATTTTTTCAGCGTATAAATTAAAGTAAGAAACAACTGAACGATAAAAATATTGCATAAGGAAAAAGATAAATATGTTTGAAATAAAACTTAACCTACCAGCAACATGAATTTTAACTCCTCCATTAGTAAATAGGAGTCTTCAAGAAACAACAAATTTTTTATCGTTCTGAATTATATAAAATTGAAAACAATCTAGTATATTTATGACAGCTTTAACAACGAATTTTTATCGTCACAGAAGTACGAATTGTATTTTACTTATTTTTTACAGATTAAATTTTATCTAGCAAAATTCACAATTATAATATCGATGGTGCCTTAAACAATTTCAATTACCAGCGAAGGTTGATAAAATTTCGCTTTCGCGCGCAAGGAGCAACAGAAAAAACGAATCTCATCTTAGAAAACGTATGTCGGTAGATTTAGACATAAATTATCCGCGAGAAAAAGCATCTGTCTGTTACATAACGGAAAACATTCTCGTTTTGTCGGTTGTAAGCGCCGCTGTACACATTGTGCACGAATGTTAGCATACGTATGCGGGTGTGTACGAAATGTATTTCTCGGTTGAACATCTCTCTATAGTGGAACGCCGGCGGGCTAATCGACGTGCATTGCCGAATGCCAACATAGTTTTCACATGCGACTGCAGTTCGATGCACCTCGGTCTGTGCAGTGCGATAGCTCGCAAAGCCGAGGCTACAATTTAGTTTTCATCCCGTCTCATCTCGCCGCTCTGCCCGTCGATGATTCATCGTAGCTGCGGCTCGTTCGTGGGCTTTTGCGCAAATAGTAACGGCGATGCACTTTTGACGTCATATGAAGATTTCAAACTATTTTCCTGAATCGAGTGATTGGTATTTGAATTATTTAAAGAGGACGTAACTTGTTACATTTTGTTTCTGCTTTCCTTGTACTTTTCTTGAAATTAATCATTGTATGGGTAGCCGGGATACTTGTATCAAATTTTAAACACTAACAATTTCTAGATTTTGTACAAATTTCATTATAATGCCTCAAAAACCCTTTTGAATAACAAAGAACAGTTTTGTATAGATTTTATCTCGTTTTCACATTTTACATTTTTAGCGAGAATCTTGTGTAACATGATAAAGAAAAGGTAAAAAATTATGCACTGATAAAATAGTTAAATAATCAAGAATCGTGTTATGCTATACTTGATGTATCTAATCGTATTAAGCAGTAAAATAAATTTAGCTTTTTTCGATCAACTACAATAACAACGATTTTCAGTTTGAGTAGACATCAATAATAACTATGTTGTTAAAATGCAATAAACTTGTAGCAGTCGTCATTGAATCGAAAAAAAGCTGGCAACTATTAACTTTATTAATATAAATTTACTCAAAGATTGCAGTGCCTGTACTTGAGGCACTGTATCGATTGCACATTTTATTGTGCAAGGTTTTTCATTCAGTCGACTGCATAGGTATAGCTGACAGGTAAAAATATATCGGCTTGCTGAATTTTTTTACTGTAATAAAACCGCTATTAATAGAGCCGGAAGGACATAGCGATGACTATAGCTATTCCTCCTTCCAGTACCGTGGCAGATTTCAACGCCCCGAGGGTTTCTATTTGCAGTCGTTGCACTTGACAAAAATCAAGCTCGCCGCGGCTCAATGCATCGGATAGTTCCGCCCGAGGCCTCGAATTCGAAACTCGGTCGATTTTCCGCATCCTCGTTTTCGCGAACGGCGCAAAAAAAAAAAATATCCGGACTAATTCCGACGCGACGCGAAAAAAAATGGTTCCGCCCGATGGAAAGGCTTAACTGCGTATGGACGATACACGTCGCGTATCCAGCTATGAAAAGCGTTTCCGGATTACTAAATCCGGTTTAGAATCTTGGTCAGATATATGCATCTTTAACAGTAAATAAAGCTACTTAATATACGTAAATTAAAAGATAATACACGCGTACACGGAAAGAGCAATTTTGGTGAAAAATCAAAATTTAGCTAGATACAGATCTCAAAAAAAATTTTGTTGAACCATTAAAATAATTTTGTTGGACCATCAAAATAATTTTGTAGGAATCATAAGCATGATGAGCAATGCTGCAAAATATTGTGATATTCTAGAAATCAATTTTGTCGTCCTACCTAATTATTTTGATGTCCAGTAAAATTATTTTCAGATCTGTATCTAGCTAAATTTTTAGATTCTTTAACAAAATTGCTTTTTCTGTGTAAGTGAAAAAAGCTCTTTTTGGTCAAGATGGTTGTTCGTATCTAATTATACTTATTTCTTTTTGTGAATTTATACAATTTCCAATTCAAGCCGATTATTTGCCGATAAAAGATTGAAAATTTGTACTTAGTAATTATACTAAACAAATAAACTGAGAAGAACTTCTGATTGAAAATGATTGAATTAATAGATCCTATAAATCATATCAATCAGAATTTTTGTCATCATAATTGGACATCTGGTTATCTCAACTAGAATTCTGATTGATATATATAATCAGAATCTACTGGTTCGTTCATTTTCAATCAGAAATTTTTCTCAGTGTAGAAATTCCACGATATAATTACTAATAAAATAGATATTTATATAGCAAATTAATGGTATCATTAAATTCGTAAACGCTGAACAGTCGGATTCGTTGTAATTTATTGAAACGCCAAACGATTGCTATTCACGCGCCCCATCGAAACGGTAATGAATTCGAAACGTTATAATCGATTGTAATTTTTAGTCCGCAACGCAATACGAAAGATGAAAATCGTTTTCCCCGCAGCAATCGAGACAATTAAAACGAGGCACTGTGCGTTTTCAGCCATACGATAATCAATTACGTCGCACGGGAGACAAAATATGGTCGGCGCTGTATGATCATCGAGCGAAATCGCTCCCCGATATCTTGATTGGACAGGTATATACGCACGTGGAATTGCTTTCATGAAGCGGATCCTGACGCGGTGGTCACGGCCGAGTACAAACGCGACATGCACGAGTTCACGTCGCTCTGTACGCGGCCGGTCATTGTCATCGACATAACGATGACGATATTCGCCGTCCGTGCATTAGATTGATTGCGCGTTGATAGCGGAAATGCAGCGACACATCAATTCCCCACTCTCCCCCCTTTGCGGATAATTCGCGTTCGCGATTTCGCTAATCGGTCTGGTACATTGCACAAGAACGATAATTGAATTGCTTACGGAATCGATCGATCGACGGAGGTTCTCGAATATCTGAAATCTGCGCGAAACAATTCTTCCATTTTTCCGGAAAACAGACAAATGGTTGCTCTACTACGCTCGACGCGGGCAATATGTTCGTGCCAGTTCGAAAAACGGAATCATTAGAGATATTTATCGAGATAGATAGAGAGGGATTCGAGAACTCTCAGAATGGGAGAGAGAAGGGTTGAGGGAGCGAATGATATAAATAAAAGAGTGCGCGTGTTCGCAGATGCGCGCGACTCCGTAAATCAGTTCTTGCAGCGAAGGAACACGGCGCAGCTGCGTTAACCGGCCCATCGAACATTTTCCCGACGCCTATGTTTTTATATTAATTACTCCGCCATTCGATTTTGTGAGGAGAGAGGCGAGTTCGGCGGGAGAGACTTTGATAGTTCAACGTGAAAACGGTCCCGAGCGATACGATCGCGTTTGTACGACGAAAACCGTAATGAAATTTTCGCCGCTACAACGTATACTATTCCTTTCTTTCGTGAATCCGAAAACGTTTACTTGATTAATTTGAAAACTTATGCATTCACGATATTTGAACGGCAGGTGAACTTGACTTTGGCAAAATACAAAACTTTTCGCTTCACTCGACGATGCATATGATCGTTTCGATTCAATCACATTTTTTGATAGGTTTGAAATCTGCTTTCCCATAATAAATACATACAAAAAATAGTTTTGCTAAAATTTACACTATAAGAAAAATTATTGTAATTACCATGATATTTAATTATAATTTACGAGTATAGTCATTTTTTGGGACAATCATACATTTATAGTTGTTTTAATAATAATCACACACATTGCTCGAAAATTTGTGGTTTTTTCATATTTTTCATATTTTTCAGTTATTATTATCACATAAATAGTTATACAATAGTTATGTTTATTATAATTGCGATTGCATTTACTAAATAAAAATGTTTATTTTATTTAACTTAATATTTTACTACGTATATTAATATTTAAAATTATTATAATTTACACACACACAATATAATTTTCTCATGTTTGAGAGAACTATGTTATAGATGATTATTATTACTAACATTGCAGCAGTTATTTTATCATACAATTTAGTCATAAATGTTTTTCACTCACAATCAGTGTAAAAATGTAGCTAGATACAGATTATAAAATAATTTTGGTGGACCATCAAAATTATTATGTAGGACATTCAAACTGGTTACTAAAATGTAAAAATTGTTTACATTATTATCCTTGAGTTCTCTACATATTTATTTTGATCATCCAATAAGATTATTTTATATAATTTAATAAAATTATTTTCAAATCTGTATCTAATTAAATTAATATTAATATTAATTAAATATACATAATATTGATGAAGACGATTATGCACAGGGATTGCTATAATTATTCCTGCAAGACTAAAACGTTCGAAGAGTGCGAAAGTTCGTGCTCTCGACTCGACCCACTGCGCTTCAGTAAAGTCGAAATTTAAAGTCTTCGAAGGTTTCTCTCCCCCGCGTTGCAAAGCAGGGATTAAATTCGAACAAAGAGTATTCCCCGCCGGCTTCGCCATCCGTGCCAACTTTATTCGACTGCGAAAAACTTCGCGGGATCCTTTTCGATCAATCGAGCGACCGCAGCGAAAAAAATCGCAATTTTCATGTATTTTTATTAAATCATTAATAGGACTCATATTTGTGTCTACAAGAATAAGAATTTATGTTATAAAATTTTTCAAAAAAAATTAATCTTAATAATATGATGGATTTTTTTCCTCAAGTCTTTTTTGTAATCTTTATTACTTATCGTATTACGATTCGGAATATGCATTTTATTCAACATGAAAGTTTAATATACATAAAGAATGTGCGACGTACACGAAAGATTCAAGCGAACGAGTTGCAAGTTTTGATTTGACACTCGCAGAATTGGAAAAGTCCGCCTTAGGAGCTCGGAAAAATTTCCAAGAGGTATTAAAATTTCAGGCTTCCAATGAGTTTCCCGCGTTTTTCCTGAAGTCTTAAGATAGAACTCAGCGCGGCTCGAGTCTTTTTCTGCAAAGAGATGTCCCATCCCCGTTCTTGGGTTCTTATGCTATGAACTTTCGCGGAGCGAGGAAGATGTCAGCTGCCGGTGATATTCCGGTTTCAACTAAAGAAACGTTCGCGTTGATCGAAAAACGATATCGATTCATGACCTCGATATTAGAGACGTAGAAATCGGGAACATGTTTTCATCCTAGCGTTCTCTAACAAATATACCATACAAAAATATATGTTCAATTTTATACATAAATATTAATACTTACTTGAAAAGGATAGTTTTGCTAACTAAAGTATCTAAAAAACTTTAGAGATAGATCTATAATAGATACGAAAATAATTTTATTGGACCATCAGAATAATTATATAGGACGTTTAAATGTTAATTATACAAAAAGTTCAATATTACAAAAAGTTTTAACATTTCAGCAACCAATTTAAGCGTTCTACATATTTATTTTGAAGTCCGAGCAAAATTATTTTCAGATTTGTATCTATAGCTAAATTTTTAGATAATTCGATAAAACCATTTCTTCCATTATCTTCAGTAAGTAAAATAAGATTTCGCTTAAAATAACATTTCTATCTACTTATCTATATTCGTCTACTTGTTTTAAATAATTTAATACTGCAATCAACAATTGACTATTAAATTTCTCAAATTAACATTTTTATAAAAGGAAGAGAAATTTAATTAACACGAATTTTTGTCGCAAAAAAATAGATAATTTTTGGGTGTTCAAACGTGTCTAAATTGTTTCAAATTATAATTTTAAACTAGTGAGAAATAGCGTAAACAAATTTGAATGGAGAAAGAAAAGCAGAGTGTGCGACAGCGACGCGATAAAAGGACTTAAGCGGCATAAAGTGATTCTCGAGACTTCGCGAAGCTCGCCATGACTATCGGGCGCACGCATGGCTTCCACTCACGTGCGATCGTTATTCGAGAGCTAAGAGGATCTCGAACAATCTCGAAGGGGTAGGTGCGAAGAGCCGTTTGTGCGTGAGAGTCGAGGGTGTGAGTTGGTTAAAGTAGATGCGCGTCGCGCCAAGTACGCGCGTGCATGCGAAGGGTGCAAAACTATGTACACGGGCGTAGAAGCCCCTTAAATTTACCCTCGATGTTAATATAGAAGAATATGTTGCATCTCGCAGTAAAAATGACGTATAAATGTTGCATTTCGCAGTAAAAATGACGTACACATTCTTCGCTAAAATTTGTTCTCGTACAATTCTATCTTCTGTTGATCAAGATTTAAAATTAATTATAATTTAAATTTATTTTTTTTTATACGAAGTTAAAAGAGATATATTAATAAATTATGTAATTAATTAAATTAATTAAAATTTATAACAAATTAACGATTTCTTATGAAATAATTCTAAATTTTGAGAATGACTTTATTTTGTGTATTTTAGTAGAAGACAGTTGACTTTGAGTTCATTAAATATTCACTAAAATCAAGTAATTATGTTTAGAACATTTCGTAAATTTCCAGATCCAAGGCGATCTAGGATTAAACAAATTTCGACAATACACCCGCCAGGACGATATTCAACTTAATTCAATTCAACAAACGATGATTAGTTTACAAGCAATATGTAAATTTCGGTCTGCTACTCTAGGCGAGTAGCAGAATAACGTTCTTGCGAAGGGAAAAAGAATAAAACGGAAAAAAGGAATGGTAAATCAAACGTTGTCCATGTTCGTTCTTCTACGGTTGTAGGTAAAGAATTACGAGCTTGGCTTAAATACTCATCTGAAATTCGTGTACACCAATGCGCGCCGAGGCATTCGCGAAGGTAAGGCTAGGACACGGCACGTCCGGTACACGTAACGGTTACTGGGAGACATAAATTATTAATGAGTACACACGCCTACGATGAAAGCGATGGCCAAAGGCGGCGAGTGCAGCTAGACACGACTGTATAGCTCATGTCTTTCCTATGCACGCGGCGTGACGCCGCTCCGGCTGTGCCAAACGATTCAGTCGCACGTATGTAAAATAATTTAGGGCGCCTGCAATTTCTCGGGGAGAGTACTTCAATTAGAGTATCGTAAGTGTAGCATTACCAACGGACTTAGAAAAAATCATAGAACTCCTTAGGATACCCGGAAATCTATTAATGCACTAGGATAGTCAATCAGTTTCACGTCATCATTTAAATAAAACTCATCTCGCTGATCGCTACTTTTCTGATCTTTATCTCATATCATAGCTTCTCGTTAGAATTACTAATACATGAAGTGAACACGGAAAGAACGATTTTGCTGAAGTATTTAAATATTTAGCTAGACACAGATCCGAAAATAATTTTGTTGTACCATTGAAAAAATCATGACCTACATAATTATTTTTATATCCAATAAAATTATTTTCGGATCTTGTTAAATTTTTTAACACTAACAAAACCATTCTATACATACCTATAGCATTTTCATAAAACAAAAACACTGAGTTCTTTTTTAGTTAATATCTTCTCAGATATCTTTTAAAAAGTAGGTATACTATAATAGGGAGTCCAAAAAATTATTTTCAGATCTGTATCTTGCTAAATTTTTAAATGCTTCAACAAAACTTTTCTAAATATATAACATTTTAACACAAACAAAAATGAATTCATTTATGATTAATATATATCTTCAGAAATTTTTTTTAAATATACTGTAATATTCTGTAATTCTTCAAGCTGGGAAGCATCTTGTTAAAATTTATATTACCATGTTATAAATGAATCTTATAAAAATGTGTTCTTATCACCTATTTCTGGAAAAGATCTTCAGAGTTTTATTTTTCCCTTATTGCTCACATTCAATCTTTTTAAAAATCGTTTGATTATATTAGCAATTAGCTCGCTTCTCTCTCTCTCAATTCTACCGTAAAGTGATACACTTTGTTATTTGATTGCGTCTACCTTCACCGTCTCGGTGACAATTAATAATCGGATACTAATTCGCAATCCTCGCTCGCAAAATCTCACACGGCGCGGAGAACACTTGTAATTATACAGATAACGCGCGGAATCAGACATATCGAGATAAAATCTCCACCATCGCGACGCGGCGGCTGGCGTAATTATCATAATTATTTAGCCGACGCGCGATGTCAGACAGACGAACGCGCGTACGAGCATCAGGCGGCGAAAAACGAGAAGCCGGTAAGTGGCGTCGACGAACGAAGAGAGGTACTGGGAAAAAGTCCGGATCCCTGCTAAAAATACTACCGCGTCGCGGGGAAATTATTGCCCGCCGTCATTCCGCGATTCTACAGCACCGACTATGTCGACGACTAAATATATCAGGCCACGCGTGTATAAATATTTGTAAAATAATGTCGACAGATGCGGTCGAACCTAACTTTAGTTTCACACACACGGCAGATTTCGCGTGCGACACTTGTGTTGCCAACTCGAAGGTGGGAGGGGCGGTTTACACATATTTTATTACGAAATGTCCAAGCTAACATTGTTACTTAATAGGATAGTTAGGACTTCTGCGATCTGTAAAGAGAGTAATTGGTGCCGCACACATAGAGTACTTTTGCAAAAAGAAATATTCTTAATCTTTTGAAGACCCGTTTGAGTTTACCCCTTTTATTTTGTAATAAACTGCTCGCTCTATTTTTATGAAAGTTGGCCTGTTAGGATATATTTTAATAATGTTTTATTTAAATCTAAAGTCAAAAATAAAATGGTAGATGTAATACGACGGACAAAATTTAAAAAAATCTGATTATCATAAAACTCAATTTTAAGAAATGTTTAATTGCAAAGTATATATAATATCATTTTTAGCTTCGTTTTAATTCATCGATGCCACGCAAGCTCATCGATGCCACGCAAACAGTTAGTACCGATTTCCAAACTGACTTTCAAATTCGAATTGTAAGCCTTGTGACACTAGATCCTGCTTCATTGCAGGTTACTATCCTTCTGAAATTCAATATTTTCAGGTTACATTCAAATTTCAGTGATATCAAGAATCTCTTAAAATCGAATTTCACAAAAACCAGATTATTTTTTTAAATTTAAATTAAAAAATTCTCAAGTTAGAAAATCGAATTTAACAACTCCAAAATCCCCTTAGAGAAAACAAAATCTTCTATAAATAATTTTGTCAGAAAGCTTCGGTTCTTGAAGGATTAATAATATCCGTTATTTAAATATTTTTTAATTGTTACACATTTTGTCCTTCTTTCTGTAATTTTCAATATTTTCGATTAATCAATACTGTTACCCATGAAGAGATCAATTTGCAAGATAGAAAATGTTATCATCTACAAGGAGATAAGTGGTAAGACGAAATAATTTTTCCGATCTTCGAAGTGTTAAAGAGCGAAGGCGCAATTGACTTACCGGAGCTTCTCTTTCCTCATTCACTTTACTGGCGTTTCATCCGATCGGATCTATCACGACAGCCTCCGACAGTTAAAGTCTCGAAAGGCCGTTAAGAACTTTTCGACCGATTAAATTTCACGATCCCGCAGGAGGTGCCATCGATTCATCGTTTCAGCGTCGACAGCGTGAACGAACGCGATGAACGAGATAGTTAAACCGACCGAACGATACGAAGGACAGCGATTAAGATCACGACTATATTAATGGATCTACCCAGTCACTTCAGAGACCAATGATGGGGATCGTTTTCGAAGTATTCGATAATTCTTTCGGCGAAAAGAAATAGCAGAGACCACCTTACATCGCGATTATATCAATATTTGAGAAGTATGATCTATATTTTTGTATTCTGTAGCGCCTGTATATGGGGACGCGATGAGAATATCCTACGGTCCATGAATTTACGATCATAGATAAATTAACATAATCTACTTGTGGCTTTTGCTGAAGGAGATATCGATAAACTGTGGTGAACATAATGCGTTTACAAGCTAAAGAACACAATACATTTACTGTGTTCTTATTTACGTGAAATTATAATCAATAATAAAAAAGTTCCATTTATATAAACGAAAACTTTTGACATTCTAGTAATCAGTTTGAGCATCCTACCTAAAAATTTTGATGGTCTAACAAAATTATTTTCAGATCTGTATAATAAATTTTTAGATTTTTTAGCAAAATCGTTTTTGTATGCATTTACACGATTGGCAAAGTAAAGACGGTAAAAAGATCGCAATTTAATTATGTCTCAGATCGTATCGAAGTACTCCCCGGTAAAATATATATTTGCAATGACAATGTAAAAAGGCAAGTGAATAGAAGTGGTAGGGATCATTAGTAACTGTCGATAACATAAAACTTACGATCCGTTCGCGCACCAATTATGGGGACAAAAGTAATTCCCGCTCGTGACGGGTTCTTAATAAAAAAAAAATCGACTCGATGAAAAAGAGTGTGCCGTTAGTAACAATCCATAACATTATACGGTTGGCGATCGCGATAATCTCAGGTTCGAGATTTTTCTCGTTACCGCCTCATTAGCGCCGATAAGTCCTTGTCGCGGATTTAATCGTAGATTAAGAGGTTTGCATCGGACGGAATGGATAAAAGAAGAGAGACGTTCCAGAAATAAAGGGTACTTCGTAAATATCCTTTAATTCTATCAATCGACCTTCATCTAATCAATTAAATATATTCGTAAATTTAATACAAGATTATGGCAGTTTCGTTCATTTTTGGACTAATCAATTTATTTTATATCAATTCTTTAAGAAAGAAGATTTGTTTTTTTTCAACATTCTTGAATTTCTTAAGTTAGATATGAATAAAATTCTGTTTTAATATACATGTAAAAATAAACAAAAAAAATTGCTACTAACAGTTGATTTTTTATTTCTAATTTATTTAATCTTATTCGTTTAAAATTATCCGCTTTTTGATTGCTACATGAAAAAACCGGTTTTACTGAAGTATCTACAAATTTGGGTACATACAGATCTAAAATAATTTTGTTGGATTATATTTCATTACGTAAAAAACTCAAGCTTGATGAGCTACGAAAAGTTTTGACAACCCCAGTTTGAGCATCCTATATACCTAACTATTTTAATAATTCAACAAAATTATTTTCAGATCTGTATCCAGCTAAATTTTTAGATACTTCAACTAAACCGTTCTTTTCATACAGCAGAAAGAAAGATTGCTATTTGCAGAGAATTCATGAGTGAAAAGAGCGTCGATCAATTCGTGTATGATTCGCGTATGGGAATTGCATTCGATGTTAAAGCAAAATAAGATTTAAGCAAGTACATTTATTACACAGAAGGCGAGCTTTGATGTCGGAAACACACAAGTTTTAGCACAAGTTCTTGGATGCGTGGTACATACGATGCGTGCTCGAGCAGCACTGCAGCCACGATGACAGCTTGAGCGATGTTTAACAAACAGCAGCTGATGCCTGGGGATCCCTAAAACAATCTTACTGACATCGGAGTTCATTCTCGTCTTTCGCATGCGATGCGGTTAGCTTGCATTGCTCGCACTGTATCGTACGTAACATGAACTGTACATTAGAATTACCGCGGTGAAAGTCCCGAGTGATTATGATATAATGGCGATACAACAATCTGTTGCAATAACTAATATAATTCGTTGCTGCATCCATTACTACTTGTTCTTATACGGTAATAAAAATTTTTATTAAATATTAATTATTAAATATATTAAACATTAAATATTAATTGTATCGTTCATTGCATCCACATGAGCAATATTTGTTAGCTCAATAATTGATATTAACGCGAGATATTTTTTGTAAATAATAAAAAATAACGAATGGTGAAAGTTATTATTATGCAGAAAATTTCTCGATTTTATATATATTTACCGTATCTGCACGTTAATTTCAATCGCGCACATTATTCGGTTAACTCTTGACTATGAATGTTGTAGGATACTCTGTTAGGTTAATATTACAAATTCATGGTTAGGACACAGTCACAGAGGTCAAACTGCGATCAACCGAATGAAACCACGGACGATGCGAATGAACTTGATTAATTGTTCGACTGAGTCATGAATTAGCGTGTGAATGACGGAGCACGAGTGCCGAATCGGAGCGAGAGCGGCTGGTTCAAAGTAAGAGAATTGTGACGAAGGAGCGTCGAGTGGACCCGAAACTTTCGACCCGCTTCATTTGGCTAGACAAGTACTAATAAAAAATCACTTTATCTAAAGAGTGCCCCTATTTCGCATAATTCGACCAAGTTTTCCCGATTACACAATACTCAAATTAGCAATTTAAAAAAATTTTTCAAGCTTTTACAATAAACAAACTTTTGTTGTGTAACAAAAAAAAAGAGAGACTTTGAAATAACCCATAGATTTTTGTACAAATAACCGATATTTTGATTATCAAATAGCAACAGAATTAGAAACTAATTGAAATATTAGAAGTAATTGAAAAATTAATATTGACAGAAAAATTTTTAACATTTGTGACTATTAATGTGTGGTAAAATGTTACGATTAAAAACTCGATTTTTGTAATTATTACTGGTATAATGTTATTTAATAATTATATATTTATAGGTCTATGTAGTATATAGCACAGGACTATAAATATAATTATTATTACTAACATAGTTATAATAATAACTGTGAAAACGGAGCTCTAACCGCAATATTTTATTCTGCAATTATAGTCACAAATATCGAAAACTTTTCTTCAGTGTAATAATCTTTTAATCAATAATATTTCTATTAGTTTCTAACTCTGCTGTTTAGAGTGACTACTACAAAATTATAGCTGTTTATCAAAAACTTTTCTTTCAGTGTAGAAGATATGTCTGAAAAATGTTATAAAAAAACACAATGGCGTGACCTCGGGCGTGACTCTGGAAAGGGAGCGTGTAAAATGAACAGGACTTGCCAACGTGGAATGGATCTATTAACATGGCGCTCATTAATTCATTAGAGTCTTAACTTTTTACTCCGGTGACAAGCTTAGTGCTTTCGAAAGGAAGAGATGGTGTTTACATTGGGAGAGCGGAGAAGGACGATGGTGATGTACTTAAATACGGGACGACCCAGTTGCCACGCTCGTCTAATTACCAATGCGCTGCATTAGTAAGTACTAAATACATTAATTACGTTAGTACACCTTAGACAGTAGTCCCATGACCTAGTTTACGTCACTCACTAATCAAGGGATTTGAATATTGTATCTACGAAGCCGAGGAGTATGCTAGAAGCGGCGTACCCCGATCGTATCGATCGCAACGATCGGTTCAATGCGTTCGCGCTCGCATGAATCGCGCCCCGAATTAATTATGCACGACCAGCGTAGAGTTTGCCCGGGCGGTTTACCCGGTAGTAACGATGATTCGCGTGAGCGTACACACGAGCGCAATGCGCTAACGTTAGAGGGCATAGTATATACTTAAGCGATTTACAGCGGTCATTAATTCGGACCGGATGAGCTTATTACAAAGATACGAATTTGTCTCTTCCCCAGGGCAATGGGCGATGCCCGGACAATTGAGTTAATTGCGACGCTTTACGCGAAAAAGAAAGGTTCTTTGTCAGATTCAATTGTATTTCGGCACAATATGTATTAAAACAGTGATACGCAATCTTTTTTAAAGATTATTTTCAAAAAGCCATTTTTCAGACATAGGTAAAACTGTGTTGTTGACAGCATAATGTTTATTTCGTTTGTAACAAATAAAAAATATGATTTTATATTCTCAGCTACGAGCTCGCGGGCCGCAAAAAATTCACAGGTGAGCCGCATGCGGCCGGCGCAGATTCTCTGTAGGTTGCACTTCACTGTATTAAAAAATACAGAAGAAAATATATTTTATTATTTTATATTTTGTTAGAAAATTTTCCAGATCAAACATCGCTATCTATTTATATAAGCGTTATTCTTTGTACATTGAGAGAAATGTTTTGGTACACTGAGAGAAGAATGTTTTGTATTTGTAACTATAATTACATATTAAATACTATAATTATGATTATTACTGCTAAATAATAATAACAGTAACTACGTATATAGTTCTAGCAACAAATGCATATAGTTGGCAACCTAAAATGACTATATATAATTATAGTTATTATAACCATAAAATAGTTGAAATTACCATAAAAATGATTCAAGTGACTATAATTTTATAGTTATATTTTGGGACAACCATAAAAAATATGATTGTACTCGGCTATGTACATACTTTATTGCATGCAATACGGTTATTATTGTTATTAGCATTTTCCCGTCTTAAAATCCCTCCGTATATTAGTCTCGCAGTCTTATCACGCAGCTTCACCCGTCGTTTGCTCCCCATTTGGAAGGGACTGCTCTCTCGTCCAAAGCAACTTTAAACCCCAAAGCGCGACGGGGTAAGGAACGTTATTCTACCACGTTATTATACCATGGCAAATCGCAACGATGTGTCTCGACGTTCGATTTCGCACGCGGGGACATGTAGAAGCGCTCCGGTAACATTTTTAAATTCAAGATTAAAACGCGGCGAAATCCTCTCGGGAGAGGCGAAGCCGTTCCGAGAGGGGCAGACAGGGAAACGGATTTTATCTTCTCGCTGGGCGATATTATCGCGTGGAACTATTTTTTATCCCCGGTGAGTCAGTGGGGAGAAACGAGGGCGAACAACGGAGAAATCGCCCCCGCCTCGCGTTGATTAGTTCTGTTGCGATATCTCTCGCTCCGCGCACTTTCCGGTCCCTCGAGAAAACGGAGGCGAGAACGAGGAGGGTCTCTACTGTTCGCGATTTTTCTTTCTCCTTTTCTCTCTCTCTCTCTCTCTCTCTCTCTCAGGATACGAATCTCTGTCTGACAAAAGAGGATTAGATTAAACGGAAGTTATACGTGCGACAACAATGTAAAACATTGTAATGAGTTTATCCTACCATTGGAAGGGTAACGGTAAAGCCGCGACGTGTTAAAAGATTATTTTAAAAACCTCTGGAAAAATAATCGAGAAACAACGACAACCGAATCCACAAAAAACTTCAAGTTAACGTTCGTAAATTATTTCCTTTCGACAGTGAGTGATTCCAGAAAATATTTACCACCGTATTTACTCTCTTTCGTAATTCTGACTTACTTTCGGTAAATAAAGCTCACGCGAGCTACGTTGACCGAGTGGCGAATGTTCGGTTACAGGCCGTTCCCAAAAGAATCACGTGCCGGCGATAAAGCGAGCGTGATACTCGCGTTAGCGGCGATCTACTAACGGCTTTACGGAATACAGGATGAAAAATCTTCACGTCCGTCGTCGTGCGCGACGACAACGACGATGTGATTTACACTTTTCGCGGCACGAATCCGCGAACGTCGGAATCCACGATGCGATTCAGAGAACCATTCTTGTAACAATCGCAACGTAGTAGCGATCTTGTCACGGCGACGTTTTAACGCTAACATGTGGTAATGCTTTCCTTTATTCGACCTGAACGTTAAGATCAATTCTCGCTTTTATATTCAGCATAACGAGAGAAAATCAGAGGATTAAAATAAAAAATCTCATTATTAACTTAAATCTTCTTTTCAATATATAAATCTTAATTTTACCAAACTCCCCCTTAACCAAACCTTAATGAAAAAATTATGGAATAATGTGCTATTTATGCGCTACCTACATCAACAAAAAAAATTTTTGCGCTCATTCCGTTCGAATGGGAGCATTCGTGAGCAAACGATGAGAAAACGAATGCAAACGAATGCAGAAAAAAATATTCGATTTCTTAATATCTTAAATTTCGTATAACTTTTGAACTAAGGGTTGGCAAACGAAAATTCCGACGAAGCAATCGTGAGCAAACGATGAACAAAGGAATGCAAAAAAAAATTAGATTTCACTGTTCGAAAACACGAACAGAACGAATCCAACACACCCGGTGAGCTCGGGCGGCAGGTGTCTTCCTCTGGTCAGGTTGATGTTCAAATGAAACATCACCTGGCAGAAGGTGTACGAAGATTTTCTCCTCTAACGTAAAACCAAAAAAAGGAGGCAACATGTACCATGGTAACATTAGCGTTCGATAATAAATAATTGTATTATAAAATTGTTTATAGTATTTAACGAAAGAATTCCATCCGCCATATTGATTCAATCACTTTAAATTTTTTAATTTTCAAACCGCCATAACGATTCGGTCATTTTTCTTATTCAAACATTTTGAATCCAGATTCGTAATATTATATTTCATAATGTCTAAAAAGGAGAGTATAATGGAGGAGCCCGCGCGTAGGGCGCGCAGGGGATGTGCTAGTTAAATAAATTTAAAAAAAAACTGCTATTCAGAATCGGCGCGGTTATTATCGTAATATTAGAAATAAAATTAAATATAATCTTATAAAACAATACATAATATGTATATTCCAGTGATTAAGCTAACATACATTTCGGTCTATTTCAAGCCATTTTCTGTATAACAAAGTTGTATTATAAATTCGGAAATAGTTCGCTTATAATTCTGTAAAAAAAAGAATTGCTCAAAAGTGCTCCACTACGATCCCAAGTTAGACATACAGCATTAAATAATGTCCAACTAGTTATATAACTAAATGGAAAAATGCTCAGGACGAACATATAAACTGAATAGTATAAATAATTAAGCACAATCAAGATTAAAATTAGTATAATAAATAATATAGTTAAATCAATAAATGATCGAAAATTAAAAGTCAAAGCAATGCAAAGTCAGAATTTAAAAAATATAATAAATGTAAAGAAACACAAATATAAATAACTAAGGAAACTTTTAAAATGTAATGCAGTACACGCATTTTATGGCGTTTATTTTTAGTATACTATTACGTAATCGCTATTAGATTACTCCACAGATATACAGTAGATTTGGACGAACCTGTAACACATTTTGTGAGCAAGTGGCGTGTTCAGAGTGATAGATAACGGGATAATCTCGCCCTTGCTCGCTTTCTCGCCAACTCCAGCCCACTGTCGATATATTATTCGACATGTTGTTTTCCGCCAAAGATTGCTCACTCTTTCCGCCAGAAGTAGAAATGGGGAAAGAAACGAAATGGCGAACGCGCGTAAAACTCAAGGGGATGACCGCAAGGGTGGGTAATCTAATGTTGTATCGGTCGATCGTGATATTTCTCTTTAAGAAGGCTTTAGCGAGAGAACGGAATCGCTTATAAAATGTCGACTGATATTTTTAAATAATGAGTTTTCTAATTTATACGAAAGAATGACACTTCAATTTATGTTGAAAATTTTACATCGTGAGTAGAAGACATTCTTATTATAATAATAGTATGTTAAGATATTTTTTATTATATATATATATGATTATTTTTATAAAATTTTATAAAATATAAACTTCTGTAATTAATTCAATTTTTTCTGAATGCAAATTTAGGAACAATGAATATAGAACTTCAGTTACACGTCATTTTATGCGAATGTTAAACATCTCTTATCATGCTAATTGTAAGCTCTGCATTATGCTTTTAGATAAAGGCCACTTGAAATTAACTACAGGATAAGATTTTGTTATATATTTGCATTCCCAAAGTTTGTTTACTCTCAGAGAAACAGAGAAAGAAGGTCTTTAATTTACAGTTTTATATAACTTTCTAATTATAATTCGGTTAAAATTTTCACAGAGGAAGAAAGTTAACCAGAAGTTCGTGAGAGGAACATTCCTAAAATTTTGTGCTACAAAACGCCTTGTATTATCTCGAATCTTGAAAACTAGATAGAAGACGGAGAGAAAAAGAGACAGGAGCAATTTTTAGATCGAGTTGTATGTTGCATGTCTCAGAGATATATTATCTGTAAACCATTTTTCTCTAAAAACTCCCTAGTATCGAGTCCATGAAAAGGATAAAGTGGCTGCTGTAACATAACGTCATTGTGCCCCATGATGGAAATCAGTTTGAAAGAAAGAGGGGAACGAAGGAGAGTGAAGCCGCAGAGAATCGCGGGCTGACTGAATTTATGTACGAGGAAGGGCGCACTTTTGAGACTCGAGATTCGCAAAGGGGAGGGGAGGGATGAAAGCTTGATCTCCAGCTCGTGTAGTCGATGAAAAAACCGGGACCCACCCCTTATTTAGTAGCCAGATGCGCATACATCCGATCCAATCACGGGCGTTTATTCAAGCTGTTTGCCAGACGACAAAGTGAGAGAGAAAAAGAGCTTTTTTGTCCGTATTAAAAAACAGTGAAATAAGTAAAGTATCTCATTTTTTAACGGCTTGGAAATTATTAAGGATAATATCGCTAAGTTTGGCAATTTATTATTATAGCACAAATGTAAGTATATCGATTAATTAAGAATTATTTGTGTCAAAATGCGACGTAAAAGCGGAGTAAACGAAGTTACTCCGACATGGGGAAAATCCTACGTACTTCTTGGATCGAGCGTGCTATTTGTAGGGTTAATCTCGTTTCATGTCGAGTGTATCGTAGGGCGTTTCTGAAGAGCTCGTTGTCTCGACCCTCGCGGTGCGACAGCGTCATCGCGGCCCGAAGTTGGATTCAATTGCGTGAAAGTAATTTCGGTGAGTGGCAAGTCAGTGCTTGTAAGCGAGAAAACAGCGATTGGCTACATAGGGAAACGTGGCCCCAGGGATAAGTCGATCTTATTTTATTCTGGAAATCCGAAGAAAAGTTGTTTATAGCATAGAATTCCCTATTTATTGCAATCCCTCACGAAGCCAATTATTCTTCTTTTGGCACGAAAATCTGACTCCACGAAAAGTGGATCAGTAACTAAAACCAATAAACTTTGAGCTTTGTCAAATTGCTTGTATGTCTCCAAAAAATTTAAATCGTTTTTTTTTATAATCATCGATTACATGCTCAATCTTAGTATATTCATTAAAACCTATTAACATCTCAACATTTACGTTCAATGTTCGAATTTATGAAGAATCTGTCTAAAACAGGATTGTCCAACCGATATCTGCAGAGTCTTCAGGTGTGTCGTAAAAATTTCAGAGAAAATAAAAAGAAACAAAAAAATTTAGAAATAGTGAAAACGAGGAATGCACGACAAAAAAATATTTTAACAGTTGTAAAAATTATATTGTGTTTTCTTTCATTTAAACCCAAGCAATATTATTATTAGAATAAAAACTTCTGTTTATTTCTAAATGTCACATTAGTGTTATCTGACAAAAGATCTATAATATGTTGAATAGTGAAGTGTGTGCATCTCTAATAATGTAACTCGACAAATTTGGCGACTTACATTGCAAATATGAAAAAATTGAAAAACACTGACCTGAAATATCAGCTGCACATTCGACAAATGTATTTCATGTTCTGTACATACTTTGTTATACTTCACTCTTACGAGTCACACTTATGTTTACACGGAGATATCGAGAAGTTGAAACGGCCAGCTGCCAAGTACGACGTCGCGTGCAATCGATATTGCGCTCCTTATGTGTGCGAGCTCGTGTCAGTCCAGCAAGGATGACGATTAACAATGCAACAACGTTCCACCTCAGATGATCACGTATCTCCACGCACGTTTGCATTACGATAATCAAAACTATGTGGATTATACGAGACGACTCGATAACGCGTTCGACTACCAGGAACAGTTGCTGCACTCTATGTGTGCGGTTAGATAACACAGGACAATCGGTCTCAGAAAACTTCGATGTTTGCACAAAGCTTCTTATCGTAAAATAAATGAAATAAATAAAGATTATACGTGATGTCATTGACACTTGATGATCATCGTGGACATCGAACGCTTATGCATCGAATGAATAAGCCCTTGTGCTACGAGATGCATCGTTAAATATAAATTTGTCGGCATAAATTCACAGGCATTCCATAGAAATTCAACGAATAATAAATAATAACCATAACGGTAAATGTCGAAATATTTTTACGTTTTGCAATTTTACGAAAGGTCTCCGGATTTTAATAGCGCGCACTCACTCAGAATGAATTACATTAATTTTTTTAACAAAATGAAAAAAAATTAGATTTTTCTACACTATATTTAAAAGTAATACAAAAACTTTAACGGTAATTTGGAACATGGATTATTTCAATAAAAAGTAGAAGTTTTCCAAAAATAATTAAGATAAAATGAGAAAATGTCCATTTAAATTATAAAACTATTATTAAATATAAATATTGACCCCATTAATTGTTTCAATATATACCCATATAGGTAACAGGGTTGGGTAGTGCTAAGTTAAAAAGTTAACCAATTTTAACTTAGTTACATTTTATACTCTTAACTTTTTAACTTAATTTAGTTACATTTTATCCGTAACTATTAATTTTTTATTTGATTCTTTGAAGTTAAGTTTCAGACATAATATGCGGCAATAGCGATAACTTAAAAGGTGAAAATTGCAAAAGTGAACAAATTTACTATAGGTGTCGACCAATGAAATTATAAATATTCTAGTGAATTTGCTCACTTTTGTAATTTTCACCACATTTCAAATTACACAATCAATCCCCAGATTTCAATCTGTCAGAAATCGTGTATTTTGATGCATCTAGTTTCTGATAGGTTGAAATCTATTATTCCTTATTACTATCGCTATTCCCTCGTATCGTGGTCTGAAGCTTTAGTCGTATCACAGGCCAGTATTCATAATCGAATCTAAACAGTACATATAAACAAAACATGTAAATAAAATATAGAGTATTTTCTAAATAAAGTATATATTTGTCATTTCCGTTATTTGTAAGACTGAAACCCTGGAATTATAAATTAAAAAAAAATTTAACTTTCAACTTTTCAATTACTTTTTTTTTATTAATTTAACTTTTAATTCAATTAATTTAATTATAAATTAAGTTGTATCTCAACTAAGTTAAATTTTCAAGGTTGTTAACTTTAACTTAACTTAGTTAAAAAAAAAGTTAACTTGCCCAACCTTGCTATATAACATTCATTTTCACATACGCACACACACACATACGAAAAATATAAATTTCCAATTCCATTTTTCTGCAGTGACTTATACACCTGATACATCCTGAAATAATAAAGCATCGAACATGTGCATCTTTATTATGTTTTTCATGTAACATGGGACAGAGTTCAGTTCTATTATCTAAATAGATATTAATCTCTGTCGTTTTGCAATCTGTACATTCGCCTTTCATCATACTCGCTTTTGCTAAACGCTTTCGTATACCGCGCACGCAAGGTATTCGGCATGAATTGCGATACGCGAATCGGGGAGCGTTAACGACTGATTAATAACAACGACAATCGCGGCTCGGGTAACAACCGCCAGTAATTCCGCGAATGCCTGCATCGGCGTGTCGCGCCGCGCCGTGCTGATCGTATTGAATTGCGATGCGGTATACGTCCACTCTCCGGGGTGTATCTTTCATTGGCGATGTTGAATTTGCAAAACATCTACAGGAAACGGTAACGTACCTCCCGCAAAAATTATCTCGCGTCCCTGCACAAGCATGAAGCAACGACGCATCTAACACGCTCCGCTTTTGTCGAACAAGCAGAGAGAATTCTCGACCTCAAAGATTTTAGATTGGAAAAGAAAAAGAAACGATTGGTCTTTGACGGCTCTTTAAATGATTTATTTCGCGTGATTGTCCAAAGCGAACTGGATAACTACATTAGCTGCGTCCAGCAGAAAAAGTAGTTGTGCAACTATTGGAAAAATTTCTAATTCTTTAATATAATTCACTGTAAAAAATTACATGTAAAATTACAATACCTATGAGATTTTGAGAGAGAGAGAGAGAGAGAGAGAGAGAGAGAGAGAGAGATCCATTATTAAAGATATTATATACATGTAAAGTTACAATTTACAAATAAAATTTTTCTTCTTTAGTAATTAAGCAATTTGCAAAAGTCAATTTATACAAAGTTAAGTTTATCGAAATATTTAAGTATATTAATTCGTCAACGAATTATGTAGTTTTTCTTTAATTGTATTATTATGTACAAACAAAAATGCAAATATAATATATAATACATTACAATTATGTTATATAATATTACAAAATATAAAAGTATCACTAATTTTTGTAAAAATGTACAATTTTATATATTTCATTATAAATTGTGTTATTTTTACACATGTATGTAATTTTATACGCTTTTTTTTTACAATATTGTGAGAGAATATTTTCTCCTAGAATTTACTCTGAAAATACGATAGTCGTGGGACACAACATAGTATTTCGAAGATTTTTACTACACATTTTAATAAAATCATTCAAACTTATTTCATATTTTATTGTGGTTTTATTAACGAATGAGAAAAAATTACATAAAGTTCTTCGAAATACAATGTTTTGTCCCACGATTACCATATTTTCTCTCCGTATAAAATTCTTACCGTACGAAATTATAGTTCCTCACCGGGTTTAAATGTACAAACTAATCATACTAATCTTACAACATTTGCAAAGCTACTTTTCTGCTGAACGCAGCTATTTTTCGTTCGCGATACGGCGAACGTGTAAATTCACGTCAGCCGCGATAGTTCGTTCGTTTATAGGCGAACAAAGTCGCGAGGTCACGATACACGAGTCGCGGGGCGATACGTAACGCGTTTTGCGCGCGGATACGTAACGTTTTCGCTTCTCATACATAGAGATACAGGTGATTTACATACATATCAGTTTCATTTCGTTCGAACCGCCCTTACGGCACGCGCGGTCTCCACGTGGGCGTGGATCGGAAAAGGGGAAACGAGAGAAGGGTGTATATGAGTACCGCCATGGAACACGCATCGCGGAGAGTCCCCCCCCCCCCCCATAGAGCGACAGATGCCGGCTCTCTCCTGCGCACAATGTCTGTAAACGAAGGCAGAATGCGTTATTATTATTCTTTTAATTCGATTTTATCTACGCGCCGAGATATGCCGCGTGCGTATGCATAGTGCACGACGTGCGGAGCTCGAAAAGCTGAAAAAAATGAAGAGTGACGTGAAAGACCGGTTTTTTCCGCTCGAGAAAGAGCTGACTGGTTAGAAAAATAGACGGAACTGTGAAACTTGAAAAAGAATTCATAAATACAGAAAAATTGGAAAAGTCGTAGACGGTACGACGCGGTTACGTTGACCGCATAAAAGCCCCAATGACAGAACTTGTCACTAAAGAAGGAAAGCGAAATAATTCTAATTACACGATGTTATCTGTGAATTATGGTATATAAAATAAAAAAGCCGCAGCTTATTCAAATTTATTGAGTATAATAAATACTACGTATATAACTCCTGGGTGGGACGATAAGAGATCAACATCCCGCCGCGCGAACGGACGCCTCCGCGGTTCGACTTTCGAGCGTTGGGATCGTTTGCCGGATGGGAAAAGCGTAAAATAAATAATGTTCCGACCATAGGATCCATCTGAAAGTTTCGTTCGCTGTGTGCGGAGCAGCCGGTGTGCATTGTTGCTGCGTTCGAGAATGTCGCGCGAGAATCCGGTTTCCACCTTTATTCCTGCTTAATGGTTACATATTGAGAGGCAACAACAGACGCTTATAAATAAAAAAACATTCTATCGATCTAAAAGCAGAGGAAGCTTGCTTGCCGGAGAAGTCAGAAATGGTTTCTTTATATGAAAACTGTATAAAAAATTATTTATTGGGCTGCGCGACTCGATAGACGACAAAACGCATGTGCCGAGAATTTATTTTTTATAACTTGAATGTCATGAAATGTTTGATTTAATCAATTTAAACAGAAAATATATTTATCCATTATAATATAGTGTAAATAATCTATTTGTTTTATTTTTTACCGGAGGAGCAGTGATTAATTATATGTGTAATTTTTATAGTCTAATAACCATTTCTGCACTGAAAAAAAATGATGTTTCAAGCATTATTTTAATTGAAAATAATCTTGTTGATTTAACAATAGTATATTAATGAAACAAATAAAATTTTATTAAAACAAGAGAATGACGTATTTGTTTCATTAATGGTGTTATTGAATTAACAAAATTATTTTCAATTAAAATGTGCTGTTGATACATCTTCTTTTTCAGTGTATCAGTATAAATGAATTTCAATCTCGATTTAATTTATTTTTTATCCTTTTCTAATTTTCAGAACTAGAAAAAGATAAAAAGCAAATTAAATCAAGATTAAAGTTAATCTACATTGATGGAAATGGACATAAAGAGCTGCAATCAATTAATTCAATTATTAAAACAATTACGATATATAGAAAAAATCTCCATTAACTTTAATAATAAAATTTTTACTTTTCACGTTTCCACCTTCGGGAAAAAGTTATACATAATTATTACGCTGAGCGAGTATAAAATCTATGAAGAATACATCGATCGCTTCTTATGTAGTTTATCAATAATTTGATTGCAAAACTTGTGTTTAAACATGTATGCATAAGAAGCAGTTGAATAAATTTTAGTACAGACGTGTGAGTTCAAATGGAGATTCTTCGAATTTTCCGCGGCTAATCTCTCCTGTCTCCGAAATACTGGGCGCGGCTCGCTACTCGATCCCTTGAAATAACGTCGACGAAGTAACCGGCTGAAACAGCCTGAAATCCTATTAGCGGGCACAATGGAAATCGAGGACGATGACGGTACTCGCGCGATGAGTCCTCTCGGTCAACGAGATCCAGCGTGAGTGTGATTGATTCCTTAATAATCGCGTTGCAGGATTTCGACCCCGCCCGTTGCACGAGAGGCAGCTCGATAATGCAAATTTCGCAGACGCGAGTGGTAGACCCGGTAATTATGTATAGGGCTGTCGGGAGCGAGACACAGGAAGAGAGACAAAGAGAGAGCGACAAGGGTTCAGATAGGCTGCGAGGAGGAAAGACAAAGAGAGAAAGAGAAGAGGTGGGAAGCAACACCGCGACACAGGGTACAACATAGGGGTGTCACTCGCAGCTGTTTCAACCCCATGCAACGCGAATGAATCGCCACACCCCGCGAAACGAATCAAGGAGCAACAACAGTCACTCGGTCATTAAGGGGCGTAGATCGTTGTTTGATTGCAGAGGTTGAGCCTTGATTCTGTTTCTCTCTCTTTTTTTCACATAGAGGGATGAACGGTGTAATTTTTGGAATCTCTAATATTTTTATGCTACTAATAATAATATTTACATTGGCGACATTTAGTATTTTACGATATACTTTATGATATATCATCTGATTTAAGTACATTTAAGTACACATAAATCATTCACTTGCTTTACGACGCGAGATGATCCTCACATAATTTCAAGAGTACTTATGTTACGTAGATCGCTTGAAATGCTACAAAATGAAATATGTTTTCATAGAGTATATAGTTTATAAAACTAGTGTTTTTCGGAATTTACGAAATTACTTAAGGCTTGGCATATAGATTTATCTATTTAGGATACCTGCACGTCCCTCGATCTTTGCCTTACAGAGATTGTTCTTTCTAGAGACCGAAAGATTGATGTCGCAGTGTCGGACCCTCGGTGGTCCCCTCGAGTAACCACGTTGCGCAAACAAGACGGGAGTCGAGTGAGACACGCACTTGAGCCGCAACACGAGGAAATCTTCGTCGAAGCTCGCTTGTCAGTTCCAAGGCTATATCTACTCGTGCGGGAGTTTGGCCGCGACGGCTCGAGAGCGAGCTAGTTGAAGGGGTAAAATGCGTTTGTAAGTGGATAAGGATCTATGTAATAATCCTTGAATTTTCAGTCGATATATTTGTACTCGAGTCTAATTATATATCTACGAATATATATATATATATATAACGTAAAACGGCTTCATACAACTGGCTTTTATATAAAGCAAGCGGATCACTTATAGATTTCAAGTCAGACATATTTTAAATTCTGTATGAAAAATGTAATAATAATAAATAGTTTTCGTAAAAATGGAACTTAAATAAGAACTTTATTTATTATATTTATATAAATATAATAAATATAATATAATTTAAATATGAGACAATTATAGTACCTAAATATATTTATATAAAGAGAAATTTTATTTATTATATTTATCTAAATATAAGATAATTACAGTGAATAATATCTGAATATAATATTTGTTTAAATAGATCCAGACAAATCGAATTACAGGACGAATTAGATTAATATAACATTTGTCGTTTTGTTGATTTTGGTTTTAAACGAGCTATTTTATCGTGTTAGTTACCTTCGTTTCCTTTACATTGGAAATACTAGACAACAGTTCTGTATTGCGGGTGATTCAGTATTAATTGGAAAATTATATTTTTATACAAATATAAAAATCGTAATGAAGAAATTTTAATTTTCATATAAAATCACAATTTTTAAAAAATTACGGATTTTTTATAATTTTGTAACGAAAAGGTATGTATATTGAAATTATAGAAATTAGAAATGATTTTTACAGTATATAGTTTATTAAATTGATTTAGTAAACTGCTGATCCACTTCGCCCTTTCATTTTGGCACAAATTGGAATATTTTTCTTTTGTTGATTTTTTTTGTCATATAATAAGAAATATCATGTTTATTATTTTATTATATGAAACACCCACACACACACACACACACAAATCAAAGTTTAAAAATTTATAATAAAACTTAATATTATATAAAACCGCGACTGTGCTATTTGTGAAACATCAGTTCTTTTTTTTTGTCAGATAATTTAATTTTGCACATGAAGTTCTAGATATTTGTGACTTCATAAATAATCATAATTATACGTATAATTACAAGTAATTTTACTTTTATGGTAATAACCCTCCTTCGTAAAAATCTAGATTTACTTTGAACCGTGATTGGGTTAATTTAGAGTTGCGTTTCATGTGTTAATAATAAAATTATTTTTTACTTATTTTTTACCAGAATGAAGAAAAATTGATCCGATTTACCTTGGTCTACTCTATAATTAGTCAGAATTGCAACTTTTTATAGTTATAAATTACATTAATTTAATATAAAAAAATCATATCTATAATACAGAACATGAAAATTGTTTCACTATTTATAGGAATAGATTGGTCATATATGCATAATTAAATTTAATATTATGGGAATATATACCACCCGAGTACATAGCCTCCCGTTATCCGAGATAAAGGTATTCGTTACTAGTGGTTTATCGGCGAGATGAAAGTGCGGGTTAACGAGCGCGAACAATTATTTGTATTATCTCGTAATGCACGTTATTATAAACGCAATAGTCGTGTCATTTGTACTGAGCTAATTAAGCGTACGCTCTCTCTCGCGTTTACATGTAGCTTGCTGTAACGAGCGATAAATATGTAATAATCGTTAGTCATCCCCACCGTTGTTTTCCCGAAAATCCTAGTTATTTTGGCGACGATCCAGGCGACGCATCGTTCGATAATTCTGTACGCGTAATTACTGCGAAAGAGCCGATCTGTTCGCCGTTCGCCTTTCTTCGCGAGGAGTCTTGTGATGCAAGTGGAAGTGCAGAATTCCGTCTGATGCCAAGTATGAGCCGCGAATGTTGGCATCGTCGCCATTCGTGATGCGCGATAAATCGCGGATGATATTAACGGCCGGAATCGAGTCGATGCATAAATTCGGTGGTAGCGATATACTGAAATAATGCGTCTCTCTGGATGATTCATTTTCTGGCATTCTGATCTAAATTTTCAGATGTTGTTTATGCACTTTACGCGAAAGACTATTCTAAAATTTACCATAAAATGAGATCGTTAACATAACAAAATTTATTTTAAAAATTCTTTAATTTTTATAATTATATAGTTAAGAATGTATCATCAAATAGTCCTTGCAAAAAGTAATTGGAATTGGAAATTCATTCATTCTATATAAAACTGAATGTTATATTCAAATAAAATTGTTCAATATTTATGTATTAAACAATCTAATTTTATAGTTTAAATGAAAATTTAAATTTTCTTATTTTATTTTATGGTTTATATTTTTAAAATGTGTCTACTTAGAGATCCGGTTCTGCCATATAAGAGTAACTTTAATCTCGGTGCAATTTACTTTTTACCTTTCTTTCTAATTACAAAAATTAAAAAAAGATAAACAGTAAGCTAAACCGAGATTAAAGTTAATCTTAAATTGGTGAAACGTTAGTAAAATAATCCAATTCTAAATAGTCGTCAAACTTCTTGTGTTATTTTCAAAAATACAATATAAAAAATCTGTAATTTTTCATATATATATATAATTTTTTTTTCATAATTTATTAAAAAATACATGTAATACTCCCTGAAAGTTCATGATATCATTTTTTAATTGTAATTGTTATTGTATCGAAATTGGTATGCAGTACATATAGGGTGTTCGTCCAGAGTGAAAAATACTCGGGATATTTCGAATATCGAAAAATTTTGAACACCAAAAGTTTCGTACCGGAAATTTCGTGTCGCAAATTTATTCAAGACATTCATGTATGGACACAATCAATTCTAACCGGAATCGCGAATGCACCGGTGTATTCGCGTTGCCGTTGTTGGTCGCAGTTGGAACGTCTCCAGAGCGTCCAGAGCGGCTCGTAAACGCCCGGCTTGCGAACTTAGCTTGCTGTGTGTATTTCTGCAAACGTAGGGCGCCTCCATCCAGCCGGGATATAAATTAGATCGACTTGTCACCGGTGTCGCTGACACTAAATAATACTTAGCGACTGGATTAACACGCACGGTCTTTAACCGCGAGAAGCCAACCCTCCGCGCTCGCGGTTTCCGACCGCGTAGTCCGACCTCCTATTTCACGGGTTGCATGAACTCGTCCGGGAACGATTTACGTGGCGGGCGTGGACCAGCCTGCCACGGAGGCTGTGTCGAAAGAGTAGACGGAGGAAAAATAAGCTCCGGTGATTTGCAGGTGATTAACGCGTGACGGATTAAAGACGCTGTCTCCCACGCATCTCTCGACCGTATCTGCATGTGTGTAGCTGTATCATCAAGTATATAAGATAATTCTGACGAGAGAATAAACCTGTCGTCTCTCGTGATATCCGAGAAGATGGGAGATTGCGTTTTATGGACGCGGACATTCTCGTGATTATCGTGTATAAATCCGCTGATGCAGATTAATGCCAATACATACACCAGTAAATAAGCTGCATTATTGAGCTTTTTTATTGAAATTATTACGTATCGGTAAATACGTCCGTCTGTCTATAAATACGTTGGAAATACATAGGTGTATTGAAAAAATATACAAAGAATAAATAAGCTCCATGATTAATGCGGGATAAATTACTGACGCTGTCGTCTCTCAGCGGTAAATATACATATATATTACTGTGCTAAGTTTATAAAATAATCCTTGCGAAAAAATAAATTCGGTTCTAAAATTAACAAGAGCTTGTGATTCTTTATGTACAATTTTACTTGATTTATCTGTTTATATTCGCGAATTAAGGCTAGTACCTTTGTTGAAACAGCATGAAAAATATCGAGATGAGTATAAGTTTAAGTATACAGGGTATCCCAAAACTGACAATAAATATTTTGAAAACATTCTTTATAATATTTTAAGACAAAAGTCTAATACGAAAATGCCGAGACTAAGATAGTTTTTAATTGTGAAGAGTTTAAAAATTACAAATGGTCAGGTATATTTTCTCGAACTTCTAGCCTTTGACAATAATGAAATTCAGCACTTTCATACTGATCATCTTGCCATCCCTAAGCGCGCAAAATTCTAACCTTGTCATTCGTAGGTTTTGAATTTCTCCTATTCAAAAGCTATAATAGTCTTGGAATTTTCATATTATGTTGTTCGTCTTACAATATTACAAAGAATCTGTCTTGAAAATATTTATCGTCAGTTTTGGGACACCTTATAACATAAATCAATGTTTAGTAACTGGAGAAAAAAAGGTTACTAATCCATACTCTCACATTAAGCTATTCGATTTCTAAATGAGATACTAACGAAATGCTGGACGGAAAGTACCGCAAGAAGTTAAACAGGCGGCAATCTCGGGAAATCCGATTGCCGTGTGAAAAAGCTTGTAAACAGGACCGTTTAGGAAGACTTATTATTTCCTGCCTGTCGTACGAACACTCTGATTACGACACCGCTCATTTTGGGACGCGGAGCAACGCGCGCATTTATTTTCAACGTCGGCAACGACGGACGCACGCCGAGTATCGATTACCTATGGGTGGCGTTAATGAGTGCATCGGCACGTCAATATTCTTTCACGCTTATCTGCCCGTCAATAAACGAAAACACGGTGCTCGTCGTGTGCGTAATAACACGGACACACTCCGATCTTGAAAAGCGACGTCAAATTTTCGTCGCGCTATAAGTCGCTTAACATAGACAACTAACAGCCTCACGGCGGTACGCGTTTGTTCAATAAATTGAAAATTCCACGTTCTTGTTTGCTTGAGCAAGTTTTACGTAAACGCGAAGTTATCGTCGAACTGGGGAATCTTATTATTCAAGTTCGCTTTTTACAAGAATTTATAGCGAGAGTGCTCAAGTGTTCCTCTTGAAGAAATATTGCGTTTACTGAACTATTAGATAATATAATTGGCCATTTATTCTTATCAGTTTGTGAATTATTATTTAATTAAAAAGTGAATAAGTAGTAATGAGTCTACTGTCGATTGGCTTGAAAGATAATAAAAGCAAAGCAAATTGAATGTAACAAGATCGCCTTGTTACGTAAAAGGAATTTTCACTAAACTCGATCTGAAGAAAAACCTGTTAATAAAACAATAAAAATCTGATGCCAAAGTTAATTAATTCTACAATCAATGATGCCTGTGAAATTTAACGAGATAAAAATTCTTAATGTTTAATGGAATTTCATTACGACGACATCGAATAGAATAAAACTTTTGTAACGAAAAATTTCAGTTAACTTCATAAAACGATATTAAAATATCAGAAAATTCCGTGATATTTGTTTGTTAGATTTCTGCGTATGTAGAAATATCTCTTTTATTAACAAGTATTTATGTATTTGTGTTATCTCAACTATTTTAGTTATGAATGGAACTTCGCAAAGACAAACCGATCTACAAATCATTTCCTCGTTTCGATCGCCTTCATGTCGCACTCGAATCGAAAATAAAGTGATTCGTCACCACGAGCGAGCGATCATCGATCTCCGGTCGGTACAAAAGTGTTCTTTATCAGAGGATCCGTACCGTTTTGTATCAGCCCAAGTTACGGGGCTTGCTCAGCGAACGCGGTCGTCATTATGCAATACGATCAGCGCGAAGTGAAGCACGACGTAGATCGACCGACTCCAGAAGTTAGAACATAATTCAAAACTTTGTTGCTGATCCCGCTCGTTAAGAAGAAGCGCTTTTTAGGACACCTTGTCCCGCCGTCGCTCAATAACTTTTCTTCTTTCGTTCAGCTCGGAACGCGATGCTGCAGAAAATATACCGCGATGAAATTACAACATTACAATGAAGTCAAAATAATCTTACGATCGGGGGTACACAATTATAATTTTAATTCTAATAGTAATAATTAATTTACAGAGAGATTAAATCTTTAGAATAGTTCTCTCTTTAAATTGATAATTCCTAAAATATAAAGTTCCTGCAATATAAATTTCCTTATAGAAGTTTTTTTTTGAGGGAAATATGAATTTCTCTCTTCGTGATAATACATACATGTTATTTGCGATGCATCGCACTTTTATCTTCATTCTTTTGCAAAAAATATTGTGACGTATATATTAATATATAATTACGGCTGAATTTCAAAATTCACTGTCATTAACTATATATAGTTTACGTTTCGCGTATCATATATTTTCAGCACTGGTGCAGTGAACTGGAATACAATCTATATATATACATTTTTGTAAATAAAAAATGAATGTTCCTTAATCATTACAATACAAATATAAATAAATACAAATATAAATGAAAGCAGTTGTCCATCGCAACGCCTTGAAGATAAATATAGATTATACGTTTCACTTTCGAATAATTCAAAGATTCAGATATCATTTTAGATATCAAGCGTCGAGTAAGATTAAGCTTGAACGGTTTTAACGAGAGGAACGTACGAGCGTGTGAGTGAACGAGTTACATGGACGAACGCGGTTCAGCCAGAGTAATTCCCGTTCGCCTAATGGAGATAAGCCGGAACATACGATGTGGTTTTCTCAGGTGGCGTAATGAGCGAGGACACGGGACCCTTAATATCGCGGTCGACTTGCCCCCGCGGACGCAGGTGCGGCGAAATTGCCTCGTTGTAGAATCTGAACCTCCGTGGTACACAACCCCCAGTTCGTGGCACGGCTTTACGAACCGCGCGAAAGCCGAGCCTTACGAGATACTACGCTCTTCCGCCGTGGTGTCCCCCGAGGGACAGTCGAGTGCTTTCCTACGACCTGCTGTGGGGTTATCGTCGTTGAAATAATTAATCGGGGCTGCGTGCAAGATCGATAGTCCCGCCTGCAATGCGCTCAGTTTGGTCCTTACCTCGGACTAGCTTCGAAAATATAAATGGGAATACATCACAAAACCTCACGGTACGTGTCTTCCATCAATTGGAAATAGGATCCGTTTCACTCTATGTATTCACTTTGAGTGTATATCAATAAAATTTTTATTAAACCAAAAACCAAGGGAATTAAATGAGCTCGATTGTATTTGCTGCCTCTTATAAAATTACCCCTGTAAAATTACCCCATAATAAAGCGCAAAGAAAAGGAGATTTACTTCTGCACAAGGCTCTAAGTAACGCTTTACCACAACCATGCTGACACACGCTCAGCTCTGTACACGTACGAAATTAATTTCAATCGTTACTTGCGTCAATAGCGTGCAGCTCGAACCGCGACTTAGACGCGCCTCGTTATGCGTTGCAGCATTAATTACTCTCCACCTAACCCAGGAGCCTCAATCACCTCTGTCTCGCGTAAGCACGTCAACACGCATGCGAATATAAACTACCTAGGGTAGGGAAGCTTTCACGCCGCTGAAAATACCTTTGAGCGGAAGTTTGCGGAGATGAATCTTGCGCGCGCGTGCACACGGAAATTTCCGCATCGCCGCGACGATCCACTCACGCAGAAACTCGTGAAAGCCATTCCATTTTTCGCACAAATCGTGCTCAGAACCACGTACAATCTGGGAAGACGGAATAGAGAGAAAGACTCACCGTGCGAATCTGGAGGGAAGCCCCGTTCGTCACGTGCACCCCGTAGGCATTCTCCGTTCCTCCTTCCGTTCGCGACGTTTTCCTCGCTGGTTTGCCTTGCCAGAATCCCGACGACTTTCGACTCGATGGACTTTTAGACCGCGAGAAATCGCATCTTCAGTTTCCAAACTCTGGCAGTGAAGATTGGTAAAAAGATCGTCCGACGAGGATCACTGTCGCGCGGAACGAATCGATCTTGAGAGAAAAAAAAAAGATATATTTCTGTCCAGAAAGCCTATTCAGTGCCTCTCGGCAAATTGATTCAACGGCGATGGCAGACGCAGCTTGAGAAACTATTCTTATGGTACGCGCTTCTAGATATTCCCGATGAGCTTCCTCCTTTTCACGCGATTCGTGCATATATATTGCTATAAAAGTCGACTTCAGGAACGACTGACCTCTTTTCACCGGAAGCAGTCACGTGGAAAAGCGTTCCTGAAGATCGCTCGAGTTCACCGAAGGCAACGACACGTTCATCGATCTCGAGAGATCGTTAATCGTACCTCGTTAACGCGTTATCTCGATTATCTAACTTTTCGTTGAGCGGATGTTCCCATTCGCTTAAATTAATGTTCTCTTATTCGCGCGAATGCTCAAGCTATTTCTTTCTCTCTTCGATTTTATTCCGTTGTTTGGCCTTGCACGTCTGTCGATCGATCTTATTGTCTCGATCGGCGAATCGAGGCGCACCACGAGGTGGCCAATGATCGATAAGGCGTTAACGCGCTAATTGGCTGACAGTGGCCACAGCGCTCCAACCATCGAGTTAATTATATTTAATTGGCGGGCCATTAATTGTATCCTTAATTATGGGCTTCGAGACTATCGTACGCAGCACCGGTAATGTGACCGAGACGACGATACACAACAGAATAGGGACCACCACGTCGACATAAGCAAAGAAGACTCGCCCGTCGAGGACCACCACATCGACGAGGAATAAAGTACAACAAAGCCGCTGCAAGTCCAGATATTAAACGATCCACAACGCTCCCGTCGCCGATTTAATCCTACAGGGTCCTCGCGCTTCCTCGAGGTCGCAGCAATCGAGAGGACTTGACGTCGAGTCCGCCCGTGATTTTCCCGGATGAAAAGGGCTCGGTTTGTCTCGAGAACGGTCCCTTACGAGGCTTCTTACGCGCCTCGATGCTCTCTCCTGAGAGGATCGAACGCGGGGACGAGGGTCGCCATCCACTTTTCTTCGCGAAAGAGGTACCCTTTTTCCGGCACGATGGGCGTGCTTCAAGCCGTCGCCTCTACGGAAAGCTCCCTTATTACGGCGATCGATCGGTCACTCCCTTTCTCTCTGATCCAGACTCGTCTCGAAGGGCACGCGAGGATTATGCGCCTCGAGAGCTGCTTTCGTACGAGATCACTGACGCCGAGTTACGATTTATCGTAACGATTGCGCGACGATCAGCGTCATCTTTAAAAAAGCATCGCATTATCGCGTGAATTATGGATAGACGATTAGGCACTCTTCGTGACGAGATAGTTTCCGGTGCACGATATGCGGAATAAAACGGTGTAGGTACCTCTCGAAGCAGATCACGCAGGAAATCTTAAAAGTCTTAAAATACACTTCACGCTGCTCGCCACGTCGCTAAGAGAAACGTCGAGCCTTCGCATCGCACGCTCTTTGCGGCGTCTATTTCGTTGCGCGGTATGTCAAGCCCTCGAATATGAATTCTTCGCGACGTCTCTGTGTTTCTACATAAAACGTCGAGAGCGCTCAGATGACGAATTCTTCGTGGTGTATCTAGGCGAAATATTGAATTCTTTCCGACGTCTGTGTTTCTGTCGCTTTCACCTTTGGGTTACACGATCTAACCCAAGCTATGTATCAATCTTCACGTGTGCGTACACTTTCTCTTGATTGAGTCCCGCAAATCCGGTAAATGTAAACGTGCCCCATTCGTCTTCATCGACACCGAGTCAACTTTAATCAACTTTAATGAACTGAAGCCTCAGGGACGTCTCTCAGCGGATCGATTCCAAGCTCTCGTTACGTTTCTCGATGTTCCTCGCAAGATTCGCAAATTACCGACCAAGATTTTCGATGGAACCTCGAAGAGCGGCGAGATCCTTCAAGAAGGAGGATTGTAAAGCAACTACACAAGACTTGTTCAACCATGAGTGCATTGTTGCCATTATTCAATTCTCGCGCGGATGTCGAACTTGCGGTCCGAATGGCCGTCCGCTCGCGCGAGCACCCGACGATGAACTCCGAGAGGAGGACCCGGCGCGGAGGAAGCACCTTCGCCGAGGTAGAGGAGAGGTCACCCCGCAGCGAAGCGGGCTCTCGGCGCGACTGAGAGGCTCGGAACCGCGGCAACGAGAGCCACCCCCGCCGCTGTGAGAGGGTGGTGGAGGCCCGGGGGTGTGTAGGTGCGCGAAAGAGGAGGAGGACTGGAGGACGAGAGGGCAAGAGAGATAGAAAGAGAGAGAGGACGAAGGAGCGCTGTGCGCGCAGCCGCGAGTTCGAAAGCCGGACCGACGGCATTAATTGTGTGCTTTCCTATATCCTCGTCGCGAGGCGACAACTCGCGCGAAGAATCGCGAACGTCACTCGCGATCCACGATCGTCACGAGATTTTCTATCGCATCGAGTTCTTTGGTTTGCAAGAGGGTCTCCCCCTCCCCCACCCTCCCGCAGCTTTCCATCAGACCAATCGCCCCCGTCGCTTTTGCAGCGGGCCCCATCACCCTCCTATCCTGCAACACTCACCCCTCTCTTCGACCGCTGCCTACCCTGAAATAATGGACGGATAATCTGTTCTGGCGTGGTCCCGCCGGGACTAAAAGGTTCCTCCGAATTCGAGCAACCCCTGCTGGCGCTCCGCTATCACCCCATCCTTTGACCTCTCGGTTTCGGTTGCTTTCTCAACTTTTTCACCCTCTCCCTTCGAACACTCGCTCGCTTGCCTGACGTTCCCTTTCTCGAATACCGCCCTTCGTTCTCTCGGGATGTGCGAAATCGAACGCGGATGCTGACCTCAAAGTTACTCTACAAGGATCAAGGAGCGTTGCTCGGAACAATTGACGGCTTCTTTCAGAAAACAAAGCCTTACCTATGCTTGGAAAACTTTCAGTTCAGGGCTTAAAATATACTGAGAGAAAAATATACTAAATTTTAATAAATAGTTGTTTGCAAAAAAAGCAAATATAACATTTATTTGTAAAAATAAATATTTGCTAAATAAAAAAATATAATAGTTAAATTAAATTAATGATTCTTATACCAAATAAATATATGTTTTATTTAGTAAATTTTATTGTTAGATCGATGATATAAAAGGGAATGGTGGAACTCAATCCATTGAGTTAAATAACATTTTGTTACTTTTAAATTTCATCTGTATCAAAATGTAAATAGAAAATGACAGAAAACAACTCAAATTGGATACAATTCGACATTATCAATTTAGCAATGTCCAACTGGCATTATTTAAACAAATATTTATTAAAATTTTACACTTTTCTCTCAGTGTAATAATATTTCATCAAGCTTAAAATTTGTTGCTACAGTATAAAAAAGTTATCCTAGATTTATCCACAACACAATGAATATACAGGATAATCACTATGAACAAAAGACATTTTTCTTTTTTATTTATTATATATCGTTCTATTGTACTTTGAAAAAACCTTTCATAAATACCCGTATAAAATGAATGAAACTATTTAAAATCATTGACACATCTTATCTCACGTATTTTTAACGAATTGAAATTTGCAAATTCACGATATATGAGTTCCGGAAAAAAAAAAACGAATTAAAAATAATATCGAATATATCGGTGAATTTTTCCGTTCAAATCAATACTCGACCCAATTTTCATTGTATATTTTTCCACGACTGTTCTTCGGGCGTACGCAGGTTTAAAAAAAATCCTTGTCTGCTGGATAAACGGAGAATGGGATGGTTAGGGCGCGACTTTTTAGTGCCGCGTTTGCATAGAAAGCACGTTTTACGGACACAGGAAACGGCGAGGTAGGTGTCCCGATGTTCCCGGACTCCTATCGGCGGTTTTGGTGGCGAGGTGGCACGCAATTAGAAGTGTAGCAGCCGCGCCATAAACATAAAGCGTGTGGCCCTTGTGTGGCACCACGCCCACGTCGAACGACTCTGGCTTTTACTCCCGACAGTCGTAACGGCGACACGTATGAAAGTTCGGCGTAGCACAGACGCGGGAAGGGCGTCCCTCGTCATGAATAAGGAAGATGTATTGCACGGCCCTTTCACGTTTACGAAATCTGTAATTTATATTGACGGCGCATGTGGAAACGACGACATGATCAAGCGTCACAAAAATGTCAAATAAATTAGCATCGAAAGGAAGAATTCGAAACTAGATTGGCAAAAGTACTTTATTCTCTTAGTATATTTCTATGTCGAAATGTGCCCTTATTAAAATATTATAATATAAATTATTTGAGCGTAACAACGCTAGAATAACAAGTCATTTAATGCCTGCTGATTTAATTAACAAACTCTGCTTTATCTCTTTCGCAGGAAATTCATTGGTTAAGAACAAAGCACGATGTACTTTCTCGCTAATATTATTGACAAATAATGTTCGCAGCAGACTAAAGAAAAGCATCATCCCTCCTGAGAGACACGAGAGAACGCGGAATTCGTGGTAACTTCCGTAAATGAGAGGATTGTCAAGGATGGCGAAACAGGCGAATAGTCGCTCGAGGGTATACAGCCTATTTCGTCAACGGAAGCGTCTTCGGGATCCTCGTCTCGAGGGTCGTGAGGGTGGAACTTACGCCGTCGTCCTCGATAGGACTTCTCAATCCGCCTCCCGAGACCTCACGCGGTAAAGACTCGTCAACTCGATCGGGACTTTAAAACAATTTTGATATCTCATCTCTGTCGCGCGACTTCCTGAAATCGGCTCCCAAAGTACTTTTCAATCTCCCGGGGGAAACTGCATCAACGTCTGATTGCCGATTCAAGCGCGCACGCAAACGGCTACGCTGCGGAATCGCGACGAATGGATTCGACAGCTGATTTAATTTGACAGTTTTTATATAAAACGAATCATTCTATGATATCTTGATACGTTGATTATTTTATACAGAAATAAATCAAGTTATCTTTCAGTTGACGCTTTTCGCCAATAATTATATTCCCAATAGAATTAATATGAAGCAATCTTGAGTGATGTATCAAAATTTCAATGACGGAATTAACAACTGCTATTTTTAAACATATTACTACACATGTTTATTAGATTACAATGCCTCTTATATATACAAGATTGTAAAAATTGAATGGTTGTTTTAATCAACTTCTTTGAAAGGGGAAATTTTTTTCCTATCTCATATATATAATAATTCATTTTCACTTTATAAAATTAAAATTTTTAATCTTCTAAGTTTATTTCTCATTAATCAAAACCGTCTTAATGCTTCAATATATTGCTACATTATATTTTAGCTGTGATATAAAAATTTACTTTCTGTATAAAAATTGGTTTATTTTTATTATTTGTATTAAAACTATTTCTACTCATTTCCTTAATTGTTCATACATCCGAAAATTGTACTCGGCGTTAATGTATGCAATTTATGTTTGGCATTAATCACATTCATTTGCAGGCAATAACATCGCGCAATGATGCGATATCGATGTAATCCATGTTTATATTAATTACGTTGCTTATTAATACTAAGCCTCTGGAATCCGATTATGTTCTCTCTGTTCGAAAAACTGGAAAATAATTTGCGAAGATTCGATGCTTATCAAATATTGCAATATTCTCACAAATTACACTATAGGGGAGAATTTATAGTTGATCTCGCGCACCCGATTACGGCAATTCTATCGCTCGATATAAACTCGACTGCCAGGCAACTTCTATAACAATAGACGCAACTGCACCATGGCCTTTTGTCTCTGTGAAACTTTCACAATGTCGCATTTTCCTATTGAAGTCTCAGTTAAGGCTAAGTGACATAATTTTGCGCAATTGGCAAGAGGATTATCTGCGAAAGTCCGAATTCAGTTATCGGAAGTCCGTGTAGAAGGCTTCTCATCTCTCCCGGCGAACTAATTGATCTTAAAAAAAAAAAGAATCCCGCGACATTTCACGATAAGACAACAAATCCACGTGCATGAGATGAAATATAGCGGAAAGCAGGGAAGATATTTCGTCGAACGGGAATTCTTTTTCAAGTATAACGGCTCCTTCGAGCAATCGCGAAATTCTCACGAATTACTCGTAGGAATTATATCTAGTTAGGGGGCGGATTGTGTTACTTAACTTCACTCTTCGCGGCCATGCGCAGCACACGCTTCGCCTTATTGAAACCCTAGCTAAGACCGCGTGGAACATAATTTCGCGAAATTGGCGGAAGGATTATCCGCGGAAGCCGCTGTAACTAAGCGTCTGTACGGAAACTTTTCTCCACGCCGATTGAGGCGGAACGATGAAGAGAGAAAGAGCGAGAGAAAGAGAAATAGAAAGAGCGTAGAAGAGAGGGTAGAACAAGAGGGCGGAGAAAGGGGATAAAATCTGGAAGAGCGCGCTGTATCGATTTCCCGAGGCAACCCTTTGCGTTTTACCTCTTCGTCTCAATCTCACCCTTCTCTTTCTCTTTTCTTTCTCTCTATCTCTCCCCCGCTTTCTCTCTTTCGGCTGCTCTCGCGACCAAATAAATTAGTTGTCACGAAAGAGCAGAAGCCGGCCAGCTGGCTGGCAGACGGACGATAAAATTACCTGAACGAGCTTAGAGCCGGAGACAAAGTTGAGCCACGCCAAGAGCATTTGCGGAAAGGGTTTGAAGGCGACTGAGATCGCTATTCGTACCTAATTCGCTTCGCGGAAAATAGAAGGTGGACGTTAACCCGGAGGGCGAACGAAAGTGTGGGCGATACGATTGTCACGATCGCCCATTCTCCTAACTCGATCCATGAGCATCCGAGGGAGATAAGGGAGAGGAGAAAGAAAGAAAGAGATCGCGGTAAACTACCGCAATTCCACATATCTAACATGCTCCTGTGATCTTCCGGAATTCTCGACCAAACGCGAAACCGTACCATTATTCGCTGACGAGACTGTTCTTTCATGCGCTCTCTTTCTGTGCCATCTAACATTTTAATAAAAAATTCACATCTCGAAACGGGTGCATATGCGCCATTCATGAGATTTTCGATGCCTGCGTTTTATTATGCGTTCGGACCTTAAGTATGTCGATTTTATGAATTTCAAGATCGTTAGACTGCGAAATTGTTCAACTCGTGAGTTTGCGAAACTTTAGAAGACTCATTGGACTTCTGCAATCGTAAGAATTTTAAAATTTTAAATTTTACGACATTTAGATTTCAAATTCTGAATCTTGACTTTTGGACTCTCTTAACCTTTTTGGTGTTTGTAGTTGAAATCTGTGGCCATCGGTATGCAAATCTTAAATCCTTAATAGCTCCTTATCAAATCTTTCTTAGATACATCATATTCCATATCTTATGAATTATTCACATTTTATTAATAATGTATATCTGTTTTAGAGAAGTAAAAAGATGAACACGAAGATTGATTATTCATTTTTAATGAAGATGAATAGTCAATCTTCTTTAACGTCTTTATTATTTATTTATTACTGGCCCTCTAAAATATCACATATATATTTCTATTTTTGTACGGTATCTAAGTTAATATCGAACCTAATCCACGGTATCTCAATACTCTCACTTTTATACCACTACTATAGTAATACTCTCACTTTTATACCACATCTTCGGTTCGATACATTTATTATGCATTATATATACAAGTGTATATATAATACAAATACACACATATATACACGCGCGCGCAATGCCGCTACGATGTAAACGACGTCGCATTGAATCAGATAAATGTCTGAAGAAGCACGGTAGTTTCTCGTTACCGAAGATGTTGTCGGACGGCACCCCGTACTGCATCGTCGTCGTCGTCATCTTTCTCATCATCATCCGCGTCCGGCGAAACAGTAACTGAGATGATTCTCGCGATACAACGTACACCTTGTAACGTGTTCTCGCGGGCGAGCGAGCGAGCGAGCCATCAAAAAAGAAGCAACAAAACCGGAGACACGCCCATCGGGTACCATAGCGAAAATAGCGAAATAACTGATATAGCCTGCGGGAACAAACCATCCCTCGAGTGTCGTGAGGGTGGTTGTGGCGCTCCGCGTTTCCCCGACAGAAACGAAAGAGCAACCCCTTGGCGGCGGTCGCTGCGCTCTTATTTCCCCGTGCATTTTCGGACGTGTCGCGATTCCCTGCACACGACAGTATCTCGTTGTTCATCGGCAGATCCCATGTTCGATATCTCGCCATTCGAAGCAAGTAAAAACAAAACAAACGAGAGAGAAAGAGAGAAAGGCAGAGGGAGAAGAATTTTTATCATCTCTATCATGTCAAATTACATCGAGTACACGGATTCTCTTGTACATGATATGATCTGACATCATGAACGAGAACGAAAACAGTCAATGTGAATCTATGATTGAAAAAGAGAAAAATACAACGATACTGATTGCTACCAATTGCTAATCATCTCTTTTTCATTAATCTTTAGAGAATAGAGTCTATTTTCAAGATCCTGCAGCTTTACTTTTTGAATAAGATTTGTTATAATTCATTGGATTCCTTGCTTCAAAATATGACAGTTTCATTGTAGTAATTTTTCTTGTCCGTTATTGAATTTATAATGTTAAATTATATCTACCCAATTTGAGTTATTGTTAATTATTTTTATAGTTCGTCACTGCTCCTACCTACAGATCCTCCCAATAAAAGTTTGGACACAAGTCGCAGTTTTGTGGTTTTATAATATATGCAGAGTAGTTAAATTAAATTCGCGCTCTAATTTTTAAATCAGGACTACACTGATACAGCCGTTTCTCCTGGAAAAACTTGAAAGACGCATCTTCGCGTCTGCATTTGCTGGATATATCGAGTATAAGCCGATTATATACTTTTCTTCGGATTTCTCGTATACGTGCAGTGCGGCACGGATGAAATCAGCATAGCGGGGACATTAATATCCATTATATTCCCAGCGATCCGCGCTCAACTTTGAGTCCTACCATCTCCCCCAACCTCCACCCGCCATCTTCTTCCGTCCGTTCTCGAAGCAACGGTATATATCCGCGGACCGTTTTGTGATTTATGGAGAAAGTTTAGCCTCGCGATTATCCGACGAGGCTAGCGGCACCGCGACAGTTGGCGACTCGTCCTTTCGGTCCTCTACATCCTGCCAGAGCTTCCTCTGCCTCGTCTATCCTGCGCCCCGAAACCCTGCCGATTTCCGCTATCTCTCTTTCCGTCATTCGCTCGGATTAGTTGAATCGACATTTTCGCCAGTAGATAGGTACGCGCGATTACCATTCCGAAATCATGATTCTGCGAAAGGGCAAATCTTCCGTGCCGTTTCGTTCGACGCGAACAGAAACGACCTGCCGCACTCGTTAATTAAATTAGCCGACGCGTTCGAATTAATCCTCGCGCACTCGGTTGGATTAGAGCAGAAATATTTGAAGACGGTTGCAGGGCTAACGAAGATATAAATTCGAGTTTTACAATCAAATCTACGAAAACTCCCTCGTGCCGACCGCGATTAATCCCGCGCAGATGGAATCTCTTTACCTTCAGAATATTTTTTTATTTATTTGAAATGTCGGAAATCTAGTTTTCCATTGTTTCATAAATCTTTATATAAATGTTACAAAAATAATAAATAAATACAACCACAGCATTTCAAAGCATCAAAAATATAAAAATTTCGTAGATGTTCTATTAATACGTTTAAATACCTGGGTAAAATTTAAGCATAATTTTCTTATTAAAAATGAATTAATTTTTATGTTTGCCTTCTTACGCAAAATCGCATTTTGTAGTAAGTACTTATTTGCAAATTTATTAAGATCGTAGCATTACAAATTAAATCATGTTTTTTATATATAGCTACTAATAAAACTTTAATAAATTCATGCAAAAGTTTATTTGAATCTACTTACTCGTTTAAACATTATTTACTTAAAACTGCAGCAAACGGTCTTTTGCTGCATAAAACAATCATAACCTTAATTATTTGTTTTGTTTATTTGCAGTTGGTTTCAGGACGAAATTTATTTACGACAACAATTCTTTAGCTTTTAGCTATAAACTGACATTAACTTTTTGGCTGATATTGTACAGCCAAAGTATTCCTAAAATAAGTCTTACTTGCATTTAATCACAAAATAAGTTATTTATTCGTTTTTAATTATAAATACGAATTTTCTTAATTTCTATTATACAATCGGATTCAAACTTTCAATTTTATTCTGCAGGCGAAGAATTGAAATAAACGATCATCGTTGTTTTTTGCGCAGTCGTGCCAAGTGTACAAACACGTCTGCAGCGTACTCCACTAGTCGAAACTACTCGAGCCAGTTAAAGGAGCCGGCGTAATCGTGCTTGCGCATAACGCGAGTATAATGTCTTTCAGACTGGATAATGCAATGTCGGGTGGTTCTCTCTTCGTGTTCTTGCTCCCTGGTAGCGCGTCTCTTCGAGCGTCCGAAAAACTACTCTCCTTTCTCACCCCTTTCTCTACTTCCGCGTTTTCCTTTGCATTTTCGCCTATCCCTTTCCCGCGTCTTCACCTTCCCTTCCCTTCAACCTCTTCGCCCGCTCATTCCGAACAGATGTCGCGTTACGATTCTCGGCGCGATGCGAGCTGGAAGCAGCTACTACCACCTACGGTATTCCTCACCCGTACATCGTTGTCTACGTTCGCCAGATGTCATGTAAAAGTTCTCATTTTCGACACTAAAGACGCCTTGCACGTGCCGAGTTTTCGCATGTATCCAAATGAACGAAGCACGAATGAGGATACATCGCCATCAAATCACCATGCGGGACAAGCTCAAGAAAAGCAAAATGAAGATACATTCTTAGTACGGAATTGCCTTAGAAAGTAATTGAAATGTAGCAATGTTACCTTTGCGTTGGTCTAATTTTTAATCCTGTCACGTAAATACTTTTTAAGTTAAATTTTGTGCTGCTATTTTTAGATGGTAATTTAGATAAACAATAATAATGCAAAACGATTAAATATATTAACGAGATAGCAGGATAAAAAATTTTGCATTCTCGTAATGTTATACAAAGTAGCGTAACACTTAGCTAAAGACGCAGGTTCAACGCATTTGTGTACTTTTCGACTCTATTGTAATTTAATGTAGCGAGTCGCAAGCCCGAAATATTCATTAATCTTTTCGTGACGGAGTTTATAGTGTAACTCTATACAAGGTGCCCTTGCGTTTTTGGTACAAACTTTCACAGTATGTTCTATAAGCTGAAACAAAAAATGTTATATACTCGTAGGTCCTAAAATGCTTTATTAAAAATTCTAACAAATATATGAAATATGTAAGACATAAATAATATTCTCTTTTTTTTTTTCCCCCGAGAATGGAGAAAACCTTTCTATAATATTATATAAAAAATTTTTTAAATGCTATAAGTAAAATTTATTTTACACATTTCATATTTTTTGTAACATTTTAATAAAGCTTATAATAAACTTTGTATAACTTTTTAATTGTAAAAAATTTTTTTTGTAACTTTTTATACAACATTTTTTTCTTATTTCACCTCATGGTACTGTTAAAGAAAAATCCGGGGATTTTCTTTTAATAGTACGCTACACTTTGTATAAATGATTTATGTAAATAATCAACTCTTTCGAGTAACGCTATGAATGTTATGTTTGTGTACCAACGTGAATTGCATGAACAACTCGTATCAATTTCTACCAATAATACGAAATAATTGGAATAACAAAGGGAAACTGGAACGTTAATTACGATTTTACAAGGAAAAATATATTTTGTCGATACTGCAAACGAAAAGCGGGCAATACAAGTATCGTTCGTTCATACGAACGACCATTGATTTCTATTGCCTTAAGTGCGACGCAGTTTCAATCTAGAAAGTGAATCAGAGAGCCGAGCAGAATTATGCAAATTGTCAGATGGATACGGAAATAGATTTTCCATAACACAGTTACATTCCGTAACGTTTCCTTAATGAGAATGCAGCTTTAATGACTTCCGCCGCGCCTGGAAGAACTTTGTTATTAGATAACATTAATTCGTGCCGATGCTTTTCGCCGTGCTGCATCGAATCACTATATTCGTTATTCATATCGGATTAATCGCTTCGCGAATCGAGTAAATAAATTTTTACTGTTACTCCAAAATACAAGAATGCTGATTCCGTTAGTTAAAAATGTTACATGATTAAAATATAGAGATTATATCTTTAAAGGAAAAGGAAAGAACAATGTTAATTGTATTAATAAATAAATAGCAATTTCTTCGAGATTATTAAGCCGCGTGCATAAGAAGCGCTGCTTTTCACCCTCGAGCTGAAGACCGACCCTAATCAAAAGAAATTAGCTGCGAGTTAGTCGGGACTGCCTGTCCGAGCCCCAATTTCGAGCGGGAACGCGTCCTCTCGAGAGAGGCCCCCGTTTACACACGCGTGATTAATGTCCTTAATGTCGCCCCCGATCTCGTAATCCTGGCCGCGATTTTAATAACCAGTAGCCCCCCGCGACGACGAAAGCATAGTATTGTGCGACGCGCGTCGGCTTTTATGGGGCCCGTTTAATGTCGCTCGCGCGACGGGGAGAAGGCATACACATCTCATAGGCGTCTCTGTTCTCGTCTTAGAATTGAGAATGCAACAGGGATACAAGCTTGAATATATATTTGCAACTTTTAGTCGCAATAACCTAACCAATTCTTTAATTTGTTGAATAAAAATATCCGCCGTCTAATGCAGAAAAAATGCGTGTTATGCACGTATAATTGTTACTTTTCGATACGGATAGTTAATGCCCCTGGACGTGGACGCCGCTGGAAAGAGAGATAAACGTGAGGGGGACAAGCGGTGGGCTGAGTGTAACGGCACGAGTAACAGCAATATGCCAGTGATGTCCCGTGGCGATGCATTAATGCGAGCTGCAACGGGGGGCTGAAGCAGGAGGAGGGGGAGGAGGAAACGGTGCACCGCGGGCGTGCTGTGTCTTCTCGCGCGAAGGATGAAAGTTTGATGAGATCCCAGCCACGTGACTACCCGGCGAGATCTCGCGGCAGGTTATACGTGTGTTATAGGTGAGCATAGGTGCCCCCGGGTCGCCACGTGCCGCAGGAATGTCATTACACTGAAGAAAGGGAGGGGATATTATGAATTCGCCAACGGCGTTTTGGACAGCCGGCATGAACCTGCGTCTTATTGCGACGTTCCTGTCTTTTGCGATATTAACTCCGGAACGTACACTTCGAAGCTCTCGGAATTACTGTCAACGTTGGACTATCATTTCCTTCTCATTACTGCATAAAGTCTCAAGGATTTCAATCATATCTTATAACATTTTCTTTACGGAAAGAACGATTTTGTTGAAGTATGTAAAAATTTAGCCAAGTAACAGATCTGAAAATAATTTTATTGGATAAAATAATTATGTAGGACGCTCAAACTGATTGTTAGAATATCAAAAATTTTTTATAGCATTGCTCATGCTTGAATTTTCATAACATAAATATTTTAATAATTCAATTAAATTATTTTCAGATTTGCGTCTATAAATTTTTTGTAACGGACTGCTACATCCAAAAATTCTCCATTTTTCTCGATGTTTGTTAAAAATTAAAATAAATCCAATAAAAATCTTTCATGAGATTTAAATCTTTCAGATTCATTTTAAGAGAGTCTATAAATCTAAAAATTTAGCTAGATAAACATCCGATAATAATTTTGTTAAGCCATCAAATATTATGTAGGACGCTCAAACTAATTTTACTAGAGTATCAAAATATTTTGCAGCATTGCTCTTCATGCTTGAAAGTCCTACGTAATTAATTTGATGATCCAAATTATTTTTAAATCTATATCTAGTTAAATTTTTAGATACTTCCGCAAAATCGTTCTTTCTGTGCACGTTTAATGGAGGATCCGCATGGAATCCGCATAATAGATACAAGCGTAAATAAAGTCGCTTGCGCTTGTAGTTTCGTCACAGCGGGCGCATTATTAATAGTGCGAATTGGTATTTGTACTGAACAACTTTCGCAACGAATTCTACCGCACCGTCCAGTGCGGCGACCAGCGAGGTGTGGAACAGTGGCGAAAACTTCCGCGGCTACCGTCGGTGGTCGGAACCGCAGTTAGTCGTCGAAAGTAAGAGCGGTCAGAAAGGAAAGAAAAAAGGGTGACAATCTAAACGAAAATCCAACAAGGTTATTTTCCTTCCTGCAAGCGATTGTCATCGACGAAACCAATCGATGTACACGCGCGTAATCAGGCTTACGAGAATACGGAGTTAATGTACTTCGGGGCGATAAACTTTTCAACAAAGAGATGCGAGACGTGGCAATTTCCTTTACTTATCACCGATTTAAATCCCGCTTTAAAAGTAGTCCCGTAATCAATTCCCAGTTTTTTTTCAACGTGGATGCCTCACGGCTAAAAAAAAGTTGGTTAAAATTAGCGACGGCGCATTTTCATCGTTCTCAGACGAATTAAAAAGGAATCGCCTTTTTTTTCAAAGTAGTTGTATCGTTTCAAAGGATACGTATTATACCTCATACAATTTTAACTTTCTGTCTGCAATCTGGGCTTCTTTTGGCACAAGTAAAATTTCACGGAAATAAAGAAGAGAGAGAGAGAAAGAGAGGAGTGGAGTCCTCAGTTTCTCTTCCTAAAATATCGTGTTAAAAAAACCATGTAGTAACGTAATGAAGGTGTTAAAGAATAATCATGAATTTTATCATATTTTTTGAAGGCTCCTAAAATAATAAAAAAAAACTTGAGCTAGACGAAGGGAGTAACGATATGATTGCAGACAAAGAGGGTTAAACATCATAATGGCTTGAAAATATTAGAATAATATTATCATATATAACTATTAAATTATATCATATTACATATAATATCAGAAAAAGTATTTTTTTCCTGTGAAATTTACTACTATTTCTATTAATGCTGAAAAGATCGTGGTTGGAATCTTAATAAATAATGTAAAATTCTGAACTTTAAGATACGCTTTTAATCCCCCGATAGAGCAAATTGAAAGGTTGGTCAATGAAAGAATATCGTTAAAACTTTTGCACTAGTAATTCTCCCCCGACAAAAAAGGAAATCAATGTGCTATCGCAAAACAAAATAACGCAGCAATTCATTTCGTTTTTCCGAGGGAAGCTCCGAACTTTCTTGACGATGCCGTCTCACGCGAACGGTGACGTTTCAGTATAATTTCCTAACAACGCGCACTATGATTTCCCTCGCACGGAGATGCTTCCCAACAAATACGTCGGAAAACTTTTCGCCGGCGAGAAAAAACTGCGGTAAAGTATGCCTGTAGCGCGAACGAGCGAACGAGCTTCGCCTAGTGTAACGTCAAAATGTGCTGGTAAAGTTACCGTGTAATTTTGCGGAGTACGTGAAGAAGAAGCAGGTCGACGTCGCCGAGTTCCTGTCGTCGTCGTCGTCATCGTCGACATCAACGAGTCGCGATGTCGACGCTTATGACACTCACAAGAAAACCCTCGCAATCTCTCTCCGATTTTCACGAGCTTCGTATATGCGGATATATAGATATCTCAAAATCGTAGAATCCACGTATCTTCTCCTTCTATTTTTCTCTGTCTTTTTACGTACACAGATTTAAGAAATGTTGAATTTCTACACATTCAAAATATCCGACTATGAAATCATTTCCTTATTGCAACAGACATGACTAAAAAAATTAAGTTTCTTTTAATAAAAAAACTTTTTTAACTTGATAGAAAATTATTGACTAATTAAGTGATATCGGTAAAAAGAAGATATTTTCAGAAACAAATGTCATTTAGTCTTTTAGAAACAAATAAGTACATGTCATTTTCGTTTCATAATTTTAAAAGAACTATTCTTTTTGAATTAACGATTTTGATATCCTATAAAATTATAACAAATCCGGAATAATCATTGGCTACGTTTACACCGTGCATTTAGGCCGCGACCTATACATTAGGTGTCCTTGTTTATCCTGTAGGTTAAACAAAGACACCTATTGTATAGGCTGCGGACTAAATACACGGTGTAAACGTAGCCAATAAAAAGTAACTTAACTCAAAATATCACCAACAATTTACATTTACCTTGTTAAAATGACTAAATTCAAAATAAAATAATTTCTTCCTTAAACTTCAATCACCAAAACTGACTTGATTTTAATATTCTCAATAGAAAATTCTTTTTATTTATAAAAATACAACTCAAAATATGTCTCGTTTAGAATTATTACGACCTCTATGAAATTAAATCAATTTAATTTTAACGATATATTGAGAGTAATCTTTATTTAATTTCATTCATAGTAAAATTATATTTGTTTAGTTGTGTTACTTTTGAAATAAGAGAACGAAATAATTCAACTGAGATCTCGTTATTTCTACATTTCTGACATTCCACTATCGATATCTTTTAATCTTCAACTAATTATAATCTGAAAAATTACCTAAGATATTTTCGACATCGATACAACCACCTGTGTTCAACTCGATCTTTCATACACACGGTTTGACGAAAATACGCGACTTCTGACACTCTACGTACAGTTAAGTGGATTCGACGTATGGCGGCCGACGTGCACGTCGAAGGATGTTTCCTACGTGCTACGTCAAAGTACTAAACTCATCGTATAACTTCGGCAAAGGAAAAGGAGGTCGGCTATCCGCGTACAGGGTGCACACGCGGTCGCCTTTCGTGGAACAAAGAGACCGCTTGACAAACTCGTCAACTCGATTTGCTTGGAGTCGCGACGCGATCACGTTAGACAAGCCATGTGCATAAACTTGACGTATGCTCTTAGTAATTTTACCTTTTTTTATACTTTCCTGCAGTTCCTGCAGGCTTATCGCATACCGTGATATCAATTTAAGATTTCCATCCAAAAGACTGCTCGTGAAACAGAGTATATATGTATATCAGGATAGTTTTTCGAATAGTTTTTGGCCCAATAAAGAAAACACATGATTTTTGACATTTTTTTTTTATTTTTCGACATAGTCCTCTTTCAGTTCAATACACTTATTCCAACGATATTCTAACATTTTTATACCATCTGTATAATACGATTTCTCTAAGTCTTCAAAGTAAGCGTTAGTTTCATCGATTACTTTAGTATTTGAGCCAGATATTTTTCCTGCGAACTATTTCTTCGTGTTTGGAAAGAGGAAAAAGTCATTGGGAATTAAACCTGAAGAATACGGTGCGTACGGAACCAATTCAAAGCGCAATTCATGCAATTTCGCGACTGCAATTGAAAAAGTGTGAATGGGTGCATTGTCAGAATAGAATCAAAAGTTGTTTGCCTTACACGACCGAAATAAAAAATCTAATAAACTCATGGTTTGAAAATTTAACAGTAACCTGTGTAGAATCAAACTTGCCAAAAACTATAACAGTTTGATATTTGTGGAGTCATTTTTGTGTTATGCCGAGAACTTTTCGAACTACCCAAGTTTTTTTCCTGATCGTCGATAAAATATCAAGCGAAAGTATAAATATTCAATATTAAACATCTTGGTAAAAAATTAAAATAAATTAAAATAACTAAAATTTTTTACATAATATAATGATTCAAGTAATGAAATTAAAAGAGAGTATGTTAAGAAAGGCTACGAGCCAAATTGCCTCATAGACCTTCTTAAACATAAAATGTTCTAGTTCTCGAATTGTTACTATTATATACGTTTAAAATTAATAGCACAGCCCAATCTGTTTGCAGCAGATCAGAAGCCTCAAGCGAAAGGGCTAAAGTGTTAAGAATCTAGAAGCCACGAGCGAATGAGGAAACTACCATCGTCCCGTGCAGGAACAGAGGGTGGTGTTAACCTCCCCTTGAGCGAGCGCAGTAAACCCAGTTAACGAAACACGTAGCATCCGCGCAAAGTTGCGAGTGCAGTCGAAACTCGTGGCAGACACACAGCAAACGCAGAGGGATGAATGTGGGCTACGGAGTTGTGCAGAAGGGAGAGGTGAAGGGAGAAGGAGGAACAGGCTGGGTGGTAGACCGGGACCGCGCCGGTGGGCGGCTGGGAAGTTTCGGGGCAAACAATAACTACAACAACAACAGTGGCAACGGCGGCGGCGTCGGCGACGAAGACAAGTACGTCGTGCACGCGCCGACGATAATTACAACAATAACCGTAACGACGTGAGTGGCGGGTGGGGGGGGGGGGGAG
>NW_017296059.1:1270692-1281172 GCF_001594075.2 Trachymyrmex cornetzi
CTCTCTCTCTCTCTCTCTGATGCATGATCTAATTAGAACACACCAATAAAAATTCACTGAATTGTTGAGTCTGCTAAATGCAACCATTATGTTCAAAACGGTCACTAGACAAACAATATTATTGGACAATATTTAATACTACACGAAATTATTGATCGCCTGAAGGTAAAATTAAATATCAAGCGATTTCTATTATAGGCGATCAATATTATTAAACAATATTTGATATTGCACAATATTATTAATTGTTTAGATAGGGGCAATATTGAGAATTGATACAATACATTATTACGTCATTCAAAAGTTCTTTCAAGTATATCGCGCAATTTGTAAAATATTGATTTGTTGGTACTGTTAGACAATAAAGTGCCAGTTTATAATGACTGACGCTTATTTTTGGCGTTAATAAATCACATTATTAAAATTGACTAGATTGTGAAACTTGAATGGTTATTTCTGATCATATGACCACTCAAGTTTCACATGATCTATCTTCCAAAAAACTAATTATAACGCGCTCTTTTCACGCTCATTATTAGACATAGAACGACAGCTGTTCCACTTAAGAAAGTGCTATCTAGTTTAAAAATTTACAGAATTTATCTTCATTAAATTTTGACTTGTTTGGTGATTAAATATCAACTGATTTAAAAAATTTATCAAATCAATACGTGTCGCTAATGAAACTGTGAGATTAAAATCAGACGTCAAGCTCGTAACAATCTGAATGAAAGTTATATTGAGTCATATTGAATTGTTTAGAGAAGATATCAATAATATTGTTAAATTAATTGAACAGTAATATTAATCGTTTAAAAGCCGCTTAAAAGCGTATAATCGTAGATGAAATGTACCTATGTACCTCCCTCCCAAAAAAAATGACTGATTATGTTCTTAAAATCCAAAACAATACATTGAAGTAAAAATAAAAATTTCAATAATCGTACCCATTCTGGATAAGTTAATTATGAGGCAGTTAATTATTCATATAAATAAAAAACTAAATTCAGCAAATTTCTATTCTAAAACTTCTTTTAGGGAAAGTTTTTGCCATAAAGCATTAAACGTTTATGCAGCAATAGCTTCTTTTTTGATGTTAATGAAAATTTAATATTGTAAAGACAGCGTGGTCGACTTAACGACGCTAAATATTCCGAGACAAGTCGTTTATTGTAACATCCATTACAGCTTATGATAGCCTCGCCATTAAAACAGAGATTAGCAGGAGAAACAAGAAATCGTTGAAGATATTAATTAAAATTTAAACACAACTGGTTATCTCGGTTCTCAGTTTTCGACGTCGTTTATCAGCATTCGTTTACCCGGGAATGTTGTTCGACCAGCGGGTCTCATACGGATCTAAGAAGAAGTGAAAATGTCCAGGAGAGATATGGCGGTCGATATTAGTGTCGATTAGGCCCGGACATTAGGATCACTTAGTACCGGTCGGACCGCGGATCGTTAACTTGGTGGCGCGCGCGATACCAATCTAAATTTAAATACACCTTAACACCTACTACTATTTATTGCACCATTCGGTATCCGTGGCCCTCGGCAGGCCGAGGAGCGCCGGCCAATCATGCGCCCGTTAATGGCTGAGCAAACGAACATCGTAAATCACGAAAATGGAGATGAGCTTGCAGGTAAGAGCGAGAGAACGAGAAGAGAGAAGAAAGACGGAGGATATTACCGAAACTGTTACGTTTACCTACATCTTCCGATCAGACTTCTTCTGAGGCGCCCATCTCGTAAAAATTACACTTTCCAATAATAATTATTTGACTCCGCAACTCTCTAAACAAACGATCGATTTCTTCCTATTTTTTACTATTAATAATAATCAATAAAAATTATTTTAATAGAATTTTTCTTAATTATCTTATTTTAGTAGAATCTTTTTTAATTGTCGAAATATTTATAAAAAACTCGTTTCTAAAAGGAGCTCAAATTGTTTTTTGATGAAATTATTTGTTTTTTTTTTTTAATCGATAGACTGATACAACTACGCCAATAATGCAGGTCACTAATTGCTGGTAAATCAAAGCGAAGCACGTATATAAGGGAGTAAAAAAGAAGAAAAAATTAATCGATCGATCAGTTTATGAAGCTGTAAAACTTTATTGCAGCTGTAAAAATTTCCATGTTGAGTTTCGAACGCAAAGTGTCTTGCAAAAATTCTCCTACGGGTATATTTGATCAATGAATCAAACGTATCAATCCGTAAATTAAACGGCAATGAAATTTGAATATATTTTCCCGACCATTCTGTAGATATGTGCTATTCAACTTTGGCTCGAGCGATAGAACTCGTCGCGGCGAAAAAACGATGTGTCGACGTCGCGACGCGCCGCTGGACACATCAAGCCGCGCCTCGCTGTCGCATACGTCATGTCGCGAAATAACCCGACGGCCAGAAGATTGGCTTGCTCCCTCCCGGGGAGAAAAAAAAATGGGAGTACCTCAGCGGAAAAGGTAACCCCCTCCCCATCCTGCTTGCCGTTCGCATTCGGCGTTTTATCACAGCGCCAGCGACGGGACGCCGTGCGACATTGAGTCCTCGAGGGAGCATTCCGAAGGTTCGGCGAAGAGGGAATCAGTCGGGCAAGAAATTAAATATTACCCCGAAGAGTGAGAAACTGTGCGCGAAGACCGGGTTCTCGCTGTGTCGATCGCAAAATTTTGATCCTTTTGGCCAAACGATCCTCGATTTAACCATTGTCTCTTTCCCTTGAAATTCCTCCTAGGAAGAAAAAGGCTAAGGCCCAATTTCACAATATATGGTTACCTAAAGATTAAAGGTAACCAAGAAATTTATGAATGAATTTTATTGATGAATCTGTTGGTAACCTTTAATCTTTAGGTAACCGTATATTGTGAAAACGGGCCTAAGTCACAAAATTGATTTAAATTGAGAGATCATAAAGATCCTTTTCACTTCAACTTCTTCGATGAATTGATTGTTAATATTTTCGAACCTTTTGTATTGATTGCAGTGGACATCGATATTTTATTGAGATTTATAACGTATTTTTGGAAAAGAGGGATACTCTTATAATACTTATAGTGTTTGATAATGCATTGTTAATACAGTGTAACATTACTCTTATATATCATTATTAATATTGTATTATATTAAATTATATATTAATATGATATCTTTTCTGGTCTAAGCATACAAATAGATGTGCGTAATTAATTAAATTGTGTTCGAAGAATCGGTCTAAAATTACTAATTATTCTTAATAATTTAATTTAAACGTTAAATAAATTTATCATTTTAAATTGATTTTTGGAAACAATTTAATTAATTATACACCTATATCTATATATATGATACATTCACTTTTCAATTAATTATTATCATTCCGAGAGTCTTTAAATGTTTTCTATTTACACAATAAAACTTTGGGATAGATTAATCTTACTATTTCTATCTCTTTTATTAACATAGTGTCTCTGATAGATATTTATTTTTCAATTTTTTATAATAGGTTCTTGAATTTATCATTGTTTTGAAATTAATAATAGAAATTAATAACAGTTAATTGTAAGAACACAAAAAAAAAACAGAAGGAGAGCGCAATTAAAATTATGGTACCACCAAATACAGCGATGATTTTCTTTTGCGAAACGTCACAAATCGGAGCACCCAAAAGCACGCATCGCATATTCTCGCGCAAAGAGCCTGCACGCAGAAGCCGGGTTTAAGTCTCATCGTGGACATAGAGATCGAGTGTCGCCGGGTCCCATGGGATATCCAGGACAAATAACATCCTGATATGGACGCGGGCAAACAAGGAAGCACATCTCGTCCGCCTGTGCTCATGCCGCCGTCCTTCCCTCTTCTTATCCTCCCTTTCTCATAAACCCTTCATCTCCGCTTCGCGGTTAGAATGGATATCGATTTGAGGACGTATAGGAATTCACGAGGATGAAATTGATTGAAATGTTCCATATACATTCGTCACTATATCTTAAATCAGTTAAACTATACATCTCGGAATAGAGGATTTCTCAGCATTTGAAAAATCGAGAAAAGAATTATAATCATGATCGAATCGATAATTTCTTCAGTCTAATTTTCATACCAAAAAAAAAACTTCTATCCTCGTCACAATATCAAATATAATAAAGGTTTTTAAGTATCTTTTTTTTCTTATTGTCTATCTTAATGCAGAATATTTCCATGTTCCTAATTTTAAAGCGGCCGCCAGACAATCGGTATTACTGCACAATATTATTAATCATCTGGAAGCTATATTTTTGTGAAGGGCACTTTGTGCCCTCAGATTATTTAAACTGTTTAAAGAGAGTAACAATAACTATACAAAATAATTGTACAACTAGTACTGGATATCTGGAGACCACTTTAGAACACAATCAATTTTCTTTTCGAGGAAACATTGTTACTTACATAGCAATGCCAAGACTTGTACTATTACAGTACAGAGTTACTGTATTACAGATATTATACTGCAAATATACTAGCAGTATATTATTTCAGTACTGACATCTGACATACTGGTTTTGGATATTTTTAGTATAGACACAATACCGAAAATATACTGGTAATGTACTGGATCAATACTGATATTGAGCCAGCATCATATCATTGTTCTTTAAATACTGGTCCCGTATTGAAAAAGAAACTCATTTTTCGGTACAGAATTGGTATTTCGCCGAGGTTCAATACTGGTCTACTGTATGAATTCCCACTTGGGATGTGCTACACTCACTGCAGATCTAAGTGTGTAAAAAATGACTTCAATATGTATGTTATTTAGTTTCCCGTGTAAAAATAACATATTGTACTCTTAACAATAACAGTACAAGATAACATGGTTCAACAAATTCAAAATAAAGAAAGTATTTTAGAAGGGCTACGAGCCAATGAACAATTTTTCAATATATATTTATTTTAACAAACGTTTCGACCTCTTTATCTGGTCATCCTCGGTGTTAGTATTTAAATTCTATAAACCGCAAATCATAATTACGCAAGCCAGGCCATCAGACGCATATTCCGCAGTTATGTGTAACATTCTTTCTTCAGATCGTTTAGTTAGTCCTTGAGTATAATGTATATTATTGTATGATTTGAAAAGTAATAAAATATGCAGAAAGAATATTCCGTTTATCTAACAATTAATAAAACAATTAGTGATTAATTGGTGAATAATTAATAAATATATTCACTCAATATTCTCATGTTATATTAAGTAATTAAATATGCTCATAAGTAATTATATGAGATAAAAAAAAGTGCATATCTACCTCAAATCCAATAAAATATAAGTCCTGTAGTTAAAAAGCAACAATTTATTTTAAAATAAATAACACAATTGATATAGCAATATGCGATTTCTAGTAAAAAATTATAAACGAAGAAAATAGAAGTTTAACATGTGTGTGTCACTGGTTTGCATAATTATGATTTGCGGTTTATAGAATTTAAATACTAACATTGAGGATGATTCGACAAAAAGATCGAAACGTTTGTTAAAATAAACATATATTGAAAAATTGTTCATTGGCTCGTAGCCTTTCTAAAATACTTTCTTTATATTATACTCTATCTGGAAAAATAAGTTGTTTCTAAAAAAAACCCTTTCTTTTTATCAGGCAAAATTATAATCCCGATTTGACAGACAAGTTCGAGGATACATTGTATTCTGAAATATCATTCGCGTCTTGATAATCATGATCGGTCGTGCTAATCCATACGGCTCTTCCGATCGATTCGTCCTCTCGATCATTATTGTGCGCGATTCAGTTGTAGTGCGCACCAAGCGACGGTGATTAATACGCGTGACCATCGGCGTAATCCTCATTACGGGACACGGTCGAGGGTAAGCGTCAGAAACGTTAGTCAAAGTGCATGACAATGCCCGAGACGGCAAGGGAGAGGACAGGGAGAGATATGGTGGTCCAGTATTAGTGGCGATTAGGCCGCGGGCATTAGGATCACTTAACGGGCTAACGCTGGTAACGAGAAGTCGGCCATCTGCATCCTGCCGCACGCGACATCTATATAAGTTGGCACAGCCATTACAATACAATTGAATAAAATTATACATACATTTAGTGCTTTTTTTTATGCTAATTTGTTGCCTTATTCACTATTTTATCGTATATTCCTTTTACTGTAAATTTTCTCCCATCGAAGTTAAATCTTTTGAAGAAATTAGTAAATATACTTAACAAATCTTCTCGCAAATATTTTATCTATTCATTTACTCTTAACTTTAATCTATTTATTCTGTCTTTTAATTACTTCCGCAAAATACTTATGTTTCTTTAGCGGTATCTTTGATACGAGATTAAACCTCCATTTTATTTTATATTAGGTATATTTGGGCTTTTATTACATGCTATGTGCATACACTGAGAAAGCCTTATTTCATTCTTCAGTCAACGGCTTCTAGTTTTGCGCATCGGGCGCGCGCTTACGGGAATTTGGAGAACGGCGCCGCGCGTGTTAACCGGTAGATTTATTTCAGTATAAAAGCGTAACTAAAAATCGTCGTATATCACCGCACGCGCCGTGTTGCACACTCGCTTGTACGGCCCAACTGGGGCCAGTCGGTCCGCCGCGGATGACTGGGCTGAGCTAAGCCATGCCGGTGGGGTTAAACCGCGAGTCATTTGTCATGCTTTTTACTAATAAGCTGGTAGCCGCGCTTTAATGCGGCCGGAGTTGGCCGTTGCCAACTTTGTCCTCTCGGTTTCGAGAACCGAGCGGACGAGCGCGCGGACGGCGACGAAAAAGCGAACAAATCGAAGGTAACGAGCGTTACAAAGTTTCGCTCGCGGCGAATTTCTACGCGATGGCGGAATACGAATCGCACGCGAGAGATTCGCCAGACGCGCCGCTAATTGGCAGCCGCGCCGATACCTCGAAGCCTTGACTTTTGCCTCCTTTTCTTTTCGCATACAATGTTTGCGATTAATCGACGCGGGGCGTGATTGATGATGACACTAAACGGAAGAGACTTTCGATTAAATTCAAATTGAGGGACGTACGATCGACGCACGTTATCCTCTATTTTACAGATGGATGCTTGCATCCATGGATGCTTGAGGTAATCGGCGAAGGATGGAACGGTGAAAGGTAAAGTGTCTTGCAAAAATAATCTTTAATTTCGGATCTTCTGGACGTTATCCATCATACTTCTCTTACTGCGAGAAGCACGTTTTACCCAAACTTTTTTCAGAGATATTATTATAACCCTCTTCTTTTTGAACAGCCTCATATTGTAGAAACAATAAAATTTACTTTAAAAACAGGTGATTTTTATTACAAATTCTGATACATAAATTTAAATTTGTGAAATTAAATAAAATACAATTCAACTTCTATTGATAAAACTCGTTAAAAGTTTCGTAAGCATGACAAACTCAATTTGGTTGCTTATAACTTTTATAACCCCCTACTGGAAATATTATATTCAAAAACATAGCTAAGTTTTTTATTGTAAATTTTAATACATAAATTTAAATTTGTAAAAAATAAATGAAATGAAATTTAACTTCAATGATGGTAAAAACTGGTTGTTAAATCTTTCATAAGATTTTTTTTCAGATTTGTATGCAGTTCAGAATACACAATATATTATAAAAATCTGCTCTGAAGTTCGAGGAATAAAAACAAACGAAGAATAAATTGCTAAAAGTAAAAATGAACATATTATAAATTTTTTTTAATTAAAACGTTAGATATTAAGAAATTACATACCGTATCAAGCAAATATATGTATCTTTATACTCTTTATTAACAAAAAAGATGTAAGCAATAAAAGCATGAGAAAAAAGATGATATATCGAAAAGGCATTTAAGGGTTAAATAGTGGGAGAATAGTTTAAGATTTAAAAAAATCTAATTTAATTATAATTAGAAATTATTCCGTTTATATTTTGAACGTAAAATGTTTAGTTTTAGATTGATATCTTTTCTGCACACATACACAGATTAGAGATCACCTGCATCAATATTGGTATCCTCACGGTCGTGTTTGGGCTGTGCGATAATAACGATCGTCGACATCGATAAAGGGACATGCGGCCACATGCAAGATACGCATAAAAATCAAACGGTAAATAATTGCGGCTGTCTACCGTGGTGCCGTATGCGGTAACAGATACGGTAGCATTTCATCCCGACGTTGTGCGCTTTAGCGGGTAAACAAACGGCACTTCATAAACCGCCCGTCGAGATACGATCGTGCTATTATTTATTGACCTTTCGGATTTACTGCGTACAGCGCATTCGCGAAATTAGTTTGCCTTGAATTATCTTTCGACGCGCGTACGGCCGGCCGTCGAAATTATTGCGCCATTGAAATCCATTTTTCGGCGGTCGTCCCGGTTCGATATGTATTCCTCGAAATTTTTGCTTGTTTATTGCGATCGCGACTATCGTCTATTGGATGCGTCGTTTAAATTCAGCTCACGAGCAACAGGAGGCACAGACAGTAAAATTGTCTAGCTAGTTATACCGTTACATGAAATAATTTATAGAGAAATTAATCTTAAGAGATGGGGGATCTATTTTTTAAATCTTACAACTTTTTCTCTTGAATAAAATTTGTTATAATTCACTTTTTTTTATTGTATATTCTTTGCTTCAAAATATGATATTGTTTCAGCGCCACTATAGTAGCTTTCCCATCCTATAAAAGTTAAGTAAGAAAGGAATATATAATAATTAATAAGTGTTATAAGTATTACACAGTAAAATAAATCGCTGCTAGTAAACCGCATCGTTTCTTTTTTACAAATGGGGATACTTTCCATATTCTACGGTTTATCTTTCTATTTTCACCACATATCGATCAAACGCCATCGAAATGCAGTCTCACTGCCCTCATAGTAAAATTTTGGAATTTCTACGGGGTCGAATCCACATTATATTGTCCCCACCGGTAGGTATGGACCCTTCGAAATCCGTTCCGCCCCATGTACGCGTTGCCGGACGTGAAATATAAGGCAATTTCATGAACCATTAAGAATGGAAGTTCATAAGTCGGCAGCACGTGTTTTCGGTGTTAACCCGGTGTAGAGAAGGCGAAATGAGATTTTTCAAAGGGCGATCCCCCTTCTAACCACCCACCCTCGTTCCAACATTGACGTATAACGGGTGTCTCGCGGTAGAATAAAGGAGCTCGTACGGTGACGTACAGCATCCTATCGTGTCTGACTTCTCGTCAGACTGGGAATGGTTTCCATCCTTCCTTCTTTTCGTGGCAGAACGATTTTTTACAGCGCCGTGTCGAACTCGTCCCCATGGATGATATAAGATTCCTCGCGATATCCTTCCGAGCGACAGAGTAAAATTGCATCTTGCCACTCTCTATACGAAAAGAACGGTCTCGCTGAAATATCTAAAAATTTAGCTTCGTACAGATTTGAAAATAATTTGGTTGGACCATCAAAATAATTAAATAACGTAGGAATCTCAAGCATGATTAGTAACGTTGCAAAAAATTCTTTGCATCCAACAAATTTAAGCGCTTACGTAATAATTTTTATTCTCTACATTTTTTGAAGTGAAAATCTTCAAAAGTATGAAATCTTACTCCAAAGAATTTAAAAAATGTGGTGCATCAAAATTATTTTAGATCTAGCTAAATTTTTAAATACTTTAGCAAAATCGTTCTTTTCGTGTATGGAAAGAACAGTTTTACTGAAATATTAAAAAATTTAACTAGGTACAGATCTAAAAATAATTTTGTTAAATTATCAAAATAATTATGTAAACCGCTTAAACATTGTTGACAATACTGCAAAAAGTTTTAACATTCCATATAACACTCAGTTTAAGTCTATATAATTATATAATTATATTTTTTAGGTAATTATTTTGATAATCCAAGCAAAATTAATTTCAGAGCTAGCTAATTTTGCAGATACTTCAGTAAAACCATTCTTTCTTATGGAGACTTTGGTGTATTTGATTATTTTTATTGTATTAAAAAATAATACGAAACTACAGCTACGAAAAAGTACGTATATTTCATAATTTATTAATTTCGTATTAATTACTCTTTATGTATAAGTTTGCATTTACTGTAAGATGTAATTCTTCGATTTTAAATGATTTGAAACTATATTTTCCAGTACTAATGTTATATACGTATTAGTTTTTTTTAGTTTTCTATACATTTATTTATAATTTTCTTCTTTCTCTATTCTGTCTGCAAAGTTCAAACATGCGTCTATTTTACTTCGGACATAGAAAATGTGGCAAAAATCAAGGGTCTACCGGCTCCTAACCCTTTTTTATGCGGGTTCCTGGATTTCTTGAATGTAATAATTAAGGGTACCCGCGAACCCGCCTTCGCCGCAAGGATCCCACGATCAAGGGAGAACAACAACCTTCCACCATGCTTCCTTCTCTCGTGTCGAAACGACCTCGTTCTTGTACAGTCTACAACCGCGTCAGTGAAGGTTCTCGAAAGTACAGAAGAGGGGGGGGGGGGGG
>NW_017296059.1:1281223-1410789 GCF_001594075.2 Trachymyrmex cornetzi
TTCACCCCTAATTTATTTTACAACGGGGCTAATAAAAAAACCAACGCTGCGATATATTCGTCGGGCGAACGGCGGGGGCGGGACGAAAAAGTTGAACGCTTTCTTGCTGATCCTCGAACACGCGTCGAACAAAGGGCGCCGCGGCGCGCCCTACGTCTTCTCGCCTTGCTCGCCCTGCAGCGCGGCAGTCTCTTCTGCATAATGCTCCGCCGAACTGACATTAACCGCACCTGTTTCTCGTTTTTCTTTTTTTTTCCCCCTCTCTTACAATGCTAATTACACGCGTGCCTATAGGCGGACGTAACTTGAGATAGAGAGAGGCGGATACAAGTTCATGTTTTGGGAAAATTTTAAGGCGGATCCATCTTGTAATGCTTCTCTTCCAAACAGGTTTTCATGCTTGTTTACGTGGGAACTTAATTTTCTCTGGCGATGAAGTTCTCTAAAATTCCGATCCTTTTATGGTTTCCCGCCTTTTCTGTCAATACTTTTTTGTATATATCTTTTTATATGTTTAAGAGAATATGTGATGTGCGCGTGTGTGTGTAGCTTTAGAGAAATTAGAATTCACTAGTGACATTTCCTTTAAGAGAAACGTAGAGAGATTTTATATTTATTTATATAAGGATAAAAAATGTATTAACATATTTATATATGAATGCATTAAAAGCATATATGAATCTACTGCTACATAATTTTTCAGCATTACTTTTACGCTACACGTTCATACTCCTTCATATCCTCATCCGCCGTTCTCTATTTATTCATTTTTTCGCCGTTGGGCGAAAAAATGAATAAATCATATAACAACGCACACTTATAATGAGCAACAGCGACGTTGTTGAGATTAAATTTGATTTGGTTTCTCTTTCGAGGATTAAAGCGCGTCCAAAATCCTTTAATATCGCGACTGCCCAAACTGATAATTGCGCCATATTAATTAATCCGTGCGCTCTAAACGGCTCGTTCATCCGCAATGACAACAAAAAGTCTCTCGCTCTTTCGCAATTACTAGCGATTACTCTCATTTTGCCAATCGATGGGGCACGCAACCCCGTGCGATTTTATTATTATGCGCATCCACACATGCGGCCCCCTCGCCCCCTTTTCCCAACGATAGGTATATAATGCAGAATTCCGATCGCAGCGTCGCGCTATATATATGTACGTTAGCGACCGATAAAAATTAATTAACAGAGGCGTCGATGAACCTGGCCTCGGTGCAGAATATTTCGCGAATAATAAAATACCGGGGCGAACCCGATCGTTAACGGAAGCTGCGAAGCGATCCACCGCCACAATGCAATAGCTTGAATGCACTCGCTGCATTGCGCGCAAACACGCATTCCACCCGATAACGTCGGCTTCTCCCCCTCCTTTTTTTCCTCCATACAATTTATGGTAAGCGATATCCTAATTAACCTCGTTTGGACCGTAGCTGCCGTTGGCACTCGCAAAATTTTGAGGATTTAATTACGGATGACATAATAAGAGCATTTAAATACCGCGCGAAAGTTTGTTAAACATTGTGCTAAAATGCGAAATTTGAGAGATAAGAAATTAAATTTAACCGTAGAGTTGTGTTTCTCGAAATTTTCGCCTTTTCTCCTTCCATTATAATTTTTTAAAAATATTATACAATATGATTTCACGAAGAAAACTCGATTGTATAAAGGGAGTTGAGAATTAAAGAGGTACAGCTCGATGAGAAACAATAAAAAGTCTGAAAAAACATCGTTTGTTAAACATGGCATTAATGGAAAGCGAAAATATGTCATCCGGAGGTGTAAACAGCGGTGATTTTTGCCATTGCGAAGTAGTTTAATCGCGTTGACCATAAAGTCGCGCGCGCTCACCCTTTGTGACGTTAGTAACAAAAGTCACATCGTGATCACGTCGCTCTTCTTCCCTTTCACGCCGAGCCTTTAAAAAAGAATGCCGGGGGGAGAAAAAAAAAGAGAGAAAACGTCGGAACAACCCTCGTCGCTCTCCAGTCTCGAGTTACAACGTGGCCGCACTCGTTAAACATCCCTTCGACCTGGTCTCGTCTTTCGCTCCCACCTCACCGTATCACGAGGTCGATGCGCGACAAAAGCGCAGCCAGTAACAATAATAACGGTGACAATAACAGTGACACCTTCCAAGGGAGGGAACCCTCGCGGAGACAGACTTGCATTCGTTACCCCTTTCGCTCCTCCTGTCGTTTCCGAAAACCGTTGCCACTTAACATGATACGCGCCCCGGGGAGGAAACGTCCGAATACGACCAATAAAGAACCGTCATTTTTTAAAGAGAAACTTGTCAATTTCATTTGGCCTTATACAAGCTGATTTATGAATGTCAGCATTAACCGAAAAAAAGGCATGTTTCTTGAGTGCTTCTACAATAGAGATAAAACATACAGAAGCATATCGTAGATTCCGCATAATAAATACAGATGCAAAAAAGTTTCAAGTGAAAGTACACTTATAAGGGAAACGCGAAGTCAAATTCTGATTTAATTAAACTACGATTTTAATGATACTTTGAACACAAATAGGTTACGTAAATTAAATAGATGAATTTATAAAATATTAGATTGGTATGGAAAAATGCTTCTAAAGAGTAAAATTACTCTTTATAAACGAAGTAATTTTTAGCTTTTTTCGTTGTATCTCAAGAACTATTCAAAATACAAAAAATGTGTTATGTGAAAGTTTTGTAATAACATTATTTTTATTTAACCTCAAGTTAGTAATATTTTTAAAAAACAATTAAAAACAATTTTTTTTTAATTTTTTAATTCTTTTCCTTCGATGGTTAGTCATGACACTCATAAATCTGATTTGTACAACGGCTCAAATAAAATTGACAAATTTCCTCTACAAAATGTCGTTTTATTTGTTCGGTCTACTTGTTGCGAAGTAATAACTGTTTAATTCAGACGCAATCCTAATGGTCGCCTTATATACATCACATCGTTATCGGAAAATGCCGCAGTAATGAATTCTTGGAGGAGTTTGTAGACAATATCGACTATTGTTACATAATGTTTCATTATAAAGAGCACTTTGCTGATCAGATCACAAATAGAAAATAAAATCGCCTTGAAATTAATTGAAAAAAGGTTTTTTTATGTATATAATTGCTAACGAGAGAGAGAGAGAGAGAGAGAGAGAGAGAGAGAGAGAAGTCTTGAAATTAATTGAAAAAAGGTTTTTTTATGTATATAATGGCTAACAAGAGAGAGAGAGAGAGAGAGAGAGAGAGGGAAAAAGTCGGTATTGTGCATTAAGGAGTTGAGAGAATGTTGAGATCTTTCTTCTCGCTATTCAATATGTCATTCACACTTTGAATGAAGGAAAATTAGTCACCCGGTTTCACATTACTACTGTCAACTCTTTTCTCCCTGTCAATAACCGTCCACAACTTGCAGGCGTTACAATTCGGCTAAAGGTATCAGCATCATCGCTGCACTTATATCACCCTTCACGCTCCCCATCCTTTTCTCTTTCAATCTTTCCCTCTCGCGTATCTCACAAAACGAAGCTAAATACGAACGATAGATTCGAAGATCTTTCACAAATGAAGTGTCACCAGGAGTGCCTGAAGGAAGGAATAGGGTATAATATAGTAAGAGTGGATAGAAAGATCGAGAAGAAGAGGGGAAGGGTGAGATCGCTTCGAGGACGACCCGTCCATCTTCATTAAGCCCTTCGTTCGAAGGACAGGTAAGAGGGCCGGCAGGTTAAATCGCGCGTATTGTACGCTCTATACCGCGTGTTTTCCACCGGGTGTATGGCGTAGCTCGCGTGCATGTATAATTTCGCGCGGACAATAGGTCCCGGTCGCCATTGTGCCGGCAGGAGCTGTCTGTCAAAACTCGACGTGTCAACCCACGGCGCTACTATTAAGGACACTCACCGATCGCCCCCTGTTGCTCGGTCTGCAGCGACGTAGGGACGGTGCCGCTTCTGTCCCAGCCGGATGCAGATATTCGCCGGATACGACATGACTGGTACTCATTCCGCATTCTATGATCAGAGTTTTTTTATTTTAATATTCGTTCGGCGTTTCATTATTTTCATATGTATATTAAATTGACGTAAAAGATGGAAAATCAAAATATCGTTGAGGAAGATAAATTCTAATACTTGCTGCAATCATAAGTATATATCCTTAAATATAGGTTGAAATAAAAAAGTTAGTAGCGCTACTTCATTTGTATCATGCCTATGTTTTAAAGAAAAAATTAGCAATTCATTCGATAAAGCAAAGTTTTAGTTTTAAGAGTTGTTTTTTTAAATTGCAATATGTACGATAATTTTTAACGGAATTACGAGCAATTAAAATTAAAATACTCTCTTTTATTTAATCCGCGATAACTTACAATATTAACGAAAAATCTTAGGAATATTATTAAAAATTAATTTTATAAGGAAAACTTTCATGTTAGAAAGTTGAAAGTTTTCGCAAGTTTATTTTAGACATGTGACGAGCTCACAAAATGAGAAGAAATTTCCAATTTTGTCCAGCTCGTAATTTTCTATGTATGTAAAAATTATCAAACTTACGAAAACTCAGAGGACATAGTGAGCTTTCGAAAATAAAGATTTTAAACTTTAAAACTCTTTCTTTAATTTTTAAATTTCGTTTATTTTTAACGAAGTTACAGCTGCTTAAATTTTGAAATTTGCAGCGCTACGAACTTTGGTTCCAACTCAATATTAACTCTTCTATCAATGCATCATTTTTTATCTTTTCATTATCGAGTCTTACAAGGTTTCCATTGAAAATATAAAAGTGAAAACAAGATAGTTAAAACCATTCTTTGTTGTTTGAATGGAGTTGTTGAGGCATAACGAAATTCACACAAAAATATAAAGAGTTTTACTATTTAAAACTCAATATAGATACTCGTGCATTGATAGAAAAATCAAATAACAAGTAGACTTACTAAATAATTGATCGACGTGTTGTATTTTCACTATCTCAAAATGTAATTTGAAAAATTAAACGACATTTTATAAATAAACAGCTATCAAATGCAAATAAAAATTCTGTTGTATTAATAAACAGCAATAAACAGAAAATAAACCGATAAATAAATATTACAAATAAAAGAAAGATTCTATATTTGACCAAAGTGGATCTTAGTATTTAATAATAATTCTACATAAATTTTTTCAATAATACATAGATAAATAAATAGACGAATATACAAATAAATAAAGCCGAATTGTCTAATTTGTCGTTCCAACTCAATTTTACTTTAGTAAACATTTTCACGTATAAATATTAAAAAACAAAAATTCAAAAACAACAGTAAAATTTTTGCCTCGAGTAAAAAGGAAATTTGTTATAAATTGAATAAAGGTATAACCACACATTCTCACACACACATGCACATTATCCTCTTTATATTTTTTATTAGATTTTCATGCAGACTATAACAAAGCAAAAAAGTTCTGCTTTATATATAGAGATGAAAAAGAGAGATGACGAAACGGTGGGTTAACAGGAGTTCTAATTCGATCACGACGGTGAATCGCGCCAGTGCCTATCGTCGAGAAAATAAAAGGAGCCCCGACAAAGGGGGGTCCTGGCGCATTGCTCTCGTGCGTGCACGGTCGCTGATCGTTTGTGCTCATACGTTAAACGTCCTGTCATCGTGGTGCCGTGCAAAAAGTGCCGGTCCAGCTAAAAGGGCTGGCTGGCATGGTTCGATGGTAGGAGCGAATCGGCCGCGAAAGATTGCCGGTGTATGCCATTGACGTTCGCCATCGACGAATGCAGCTTCGTTGCTTGTTGCATCGTCGACGCAAAACCACTGCTGTCTGCTCGTCCACTGCGACGAACGGCAGAAGGTGGTATACGGTTCGAGTTTTCGATCCAACTATTTCGATGCGGTTACTCGGATAACGCGATGTGGCCGCAAGGCTCACGAATTTTCGATGGTAAATGCAGCTCTCAGCTTCGTATAATACGGAAATAACGTTTGGCGTAAACGTGATGTGGAAATTACAGAGATACGGTCAGTTATCTAATTCTGAATTTTGTTCCCTTAGCATCATGATGATCGTGTACGCTCCACGTCCATGAGAAACGAGAATCGGAAAATCACATTTCCCGCTAAATGAGCCATTTGATCCTGACCTTTATTTGTCAAATATGAACACGAGACGAGGGCCTTGGAGAGGGTCGTGTTTAATATTAAATGTGTGAGAATACGGATCATTTAGTACTAAATGTGCGTTGGAAACGAATTTTGTATGAATAGAAAAATTTAATGTTTCAAAGCTATAAGTATTCACTGTATGTATATTGAAGTACTACGAAAAGCTTAATCTTCAAACTTTTTTTATAATTGTTTTTTTAAATAAGTATTAGAAATTATATACTTATATATTTTTCATTTTAAGTGAAGAAATCTAATTTTTATAAAAAAAAATCCAGGTTTAAAAAATATCATTTTCCTGCTTTTCGATCTTTTTAAGTTTTCCTGCGTTGCTATTTTAAGAGCAAAGTGTATTGAAGCACGCTAAATATATATTGCGCACTATATCAAATGTCGATCGACCGGCTAAAGTGAATTTAACCCTTCACGAACCATGGCAAATCGACTACTACATCGTGATTCTAATCCCTCCCGAGTGGCTACAGTTTATACACGTTACCAATGATTTTATCGGAATACTTTATTCTCGCTCGTAAAGTAAACAATCTTTTCTTATACATTAAAATTTTTTATGAAAATTCATTTCTTTGAAAAATATATATCTTTATTTAAAAACATCAGATAGATCATATAGAACGTGTGCCAGCTCTATTGAAGTTCGCGGAGGAAAATGTGACGGTTCATATACAAAGATACGAGACCAGTCTTTTGCTTCTACGTCACGAAATGACATTGGTTGTATATTCTGCTGCGAAGTATTCCCATAAATTTAAACGCGTAACGCGATATCGGGTGAGGAGAGAAGAAAAAGTAAGGAAAAAGAGAGAAAGACCGAGGAAGAGAGACGCGGTGTACAAATCGGCGCGAGTCGTGCCGTGTCGACGTTTGAGAGATCGCAAGTTCCGTCCCATGAAAGGCGAACGGAAGCTAAACGCCGCGCGATTCAGAAGCGGCTCGCAGGATCGAGTCGTCGAGTATATCGATTCATGCATACGGAGTGCGCAGGAAATGTATTCAAAGGTCGCGTAACCTTCATCCGTGACGCGCTCGGGACGCCAGCTGGTTCATTTATCTTGCAAGAGCTCCTCTTCGTACTCTGCTCTTCGCTCTTTTTTTCGGTTTACTCTCGCGTCATGATGTCCCACGGCGTTTGTTCCTTTTCCTCGTTGCTTGCAGCGCGACATGCATCCTTTTATCGAGGTAATACCTTGCCTACTCTTTCTCGACAGGTTCAATCGAGTATCTCGTAATCAATATAGATTAAACCGGTACAACGCCTCTTTTCATCAAACTAAAATTTTTCTGTCAACTATTAAATACTATTAGATACGAAGCGATAATTGTTCAATAATCACTTGAAGGTGAGATAAAATATCAATCAATCAATTGGATCGGAAAAACGATTTGCTTATATTTAAAATCTTAGATACAGCTCCGAAAATAGTTTGTTAGACTGCCATCAAAATAATTATGTGGATTAAAAAAAATATTTCCTAAATAGTACTTAAGTAAACATTTCCTTAATACAAATAAATATTTATTAAATGTAAACATATATTATTTGATTTAAGTACTACTTTCTCTTTGTTAATAAATATTTATTTGCAGTAAAGAAATGTTTACTTAGCACTCAAGAAAATATTAATTTAATTTAGACATTTTTTCCAGTATAACACATAACTGGCTGTAATGTCAAAATTTTTTGCAGCATTGGCTCATAATTATGCTTGAACGTTCTACATAATTTTAATGGTCTAATAAAATTATTTTCAGATCTGAATGTAATTAAATTTTTAGATATTTCAGTAAAATCATTCGTGTCCAACAATTATTTTTATGATCCAACAAAATTGTTTTTAAGTCTGTATCTAGCTAAATTTTTAGATATTTTAGCAAAATGTATTATTTATGTCAATATTATTCATTTTTGTGTAACTCATTTTCAATTAGAAACTTATGTAAATATCTCACCCAATTCTCTCGATATCGAGATATGCCATTTCTGAAAATGATCTCGGCATTCCTTCGACATCGGCCCGTTATTGCGATCGAGAGAACGAGATGATTTTCACGCATTCGCCATTTCCTTTATCTCCGATTCGATCATAAAATTTTACGGCTGTCTTCCTACCTTCTTGAGGACGTCTCCGCCCGTGAAGTCCCGCAGATCGACGGTTGCGGAAAAAAGTTTTCGAATTCAGCCGCTATTATAGGACGCAACTCGACCGAGGGATGAATTTCGTAATTTATAACTGCCAAAGCGCCGATTCGCGTGAACTCGCTCTTGCGATCGACTATTCGCGTTTTTTCTTCTGTTCTTCCATAACTTTTATTTCACGACGGACGGTAATTTCGAATCTTCTTCTATATTGACTCTTGAATCGTTGTGGCACTGGATCGACTGACACTCTATTATTCTTCTCATTTATGTTTATGCACATTTATCTTTATATAATTATTTCTCTTCGCAAGTCTTCAGAGATTTTTCTTACGACGAAATCAACGCTTCTCCTTCCATCTCAATTTTTCTTTTTTTTTTTACCATCATTTTCTCTTTCTCTCACTTTCTTTTACTCTCAGTGGATGAGAATTTGATGAGGTAAACACGACGATGTTTTTTAATATCTCCTTCTGGATCTTCAGACCGATTTCATCCTCTTCCTCTTTTCTTTCCTTCTTCTCGGTTCTTAGGCGTGAAGCTCATAAATGCAAGCCCCGAGAGATTTATGCGTGCGGATTGCAAATTAATGTTGACTCCGACGTGACTCTGGAGTTCCCTCCATCGAATCTTTAGCTCTTTCAAAGCTCCATCAAGATAATGGGGAAAAACGTGTTAAGACGAGCATATACCGTTAATTTCCAGTAATCAATACAAGCTCATGATTATGTTCGTATATGTTATAATATTAATTAAATATTAATATATTGCAAACTTGCAATATCTACTACATTCCTACAAAGTTACAGCTAAATTAACAGATTACGTCCTCTCCACAGATTTATTTATACGATTATTCATGCATGTATATGTGTAGCATTTTATGCATATATATAACAGAGATTATATCATTTTAATTATATAATGTCACGCAACCGTATTTTTGAAAATATACATATTTAATGTTCAATAGAAGAGATTTTAACATTTTATGAAATATCCCATACAGAGCATATGGAACTCTCACAAAATCAATTATATATTATTATGTTTTTACGTTTTCGATAAATTATTCACGCACGCATTAACGGTCGTTCATTCAATAATCATCTCGAAATCCTCTTAGACGGAACGACATCGAGCGTTGGACGCGCCACGGTTGTTTTATCGAACACGGGACAAGGGCATATATTCCCTATTTTCCGGTACCACCGCATCTTCGGGCGATCCTAGGCTCCCTTAATTATTCTGTGTAAGAGGCTTAACATTAGACACGTCCTTTCGAATTGACGAAGAGAACCGGCTTGGCGCTGTTCAAGTGCGTAATAACTCGTCGACCGCTCGTCGCCGCCGCGCGCCGCGACGATTAAAGCATCGGAAAACGCCGAGAATGCGTTTTACCTCTTCTCTTCTCCTTCTTAACACCTGTGCTTAATTTAATCCGCGTTTCGACGACGGGACGCCGTCGCGCGTGAAATAAGAAAGGCGACGTGGAAAAGAGAAAAAGAAGCCTCTCCGAAAATGTGCAAGCGCCGCGAGAAGTTCGCGCCAGCGTAAAATTGCAAGAACATTGTCGTTCTCCATTACGTTGTACAAAGTGGGGGACTGTACAAATTGATGTTATAAAGTTGAAGATAAAAAGAAGGAGAGTTCCAACGATAATTGCGAGTAACTCTTCATTTCGCGATTAATTCTGATGATATGCAAATTCTTAGTAACTGTAAGTACAAATTTTTTTTTTCAGTTTTTGTTCTGACTGATTTATACAGTAAATGCAAAAATTATTCGTGCAAGAAAGATTTTGCTAAAATAAGTCTAATTTGTAGAAAATAAACATTAATTAGTAATTTATTAACAGTAATTATGTTATGTCTTGAGGTAAACAAAAAATTTCGTTAAAATAACTGTGTTCATGATTTTAGAAGATAAACTCGACTGTACGAATACTTTTTGTGCGGCCAAATAACTTTATTTTTGCTTACTATTAAAATATTTTAATTATGATACAACTTTTTAGATAATATAATTTTTACAAAAAGGTATATATTTTATTCTTTGTTAACAAACTGCTAAACTAGTTAATATATGTTCACTTTTTAAAATATAAGATTTTTCTTAAAAAAATATTTGTCCTGTACAAACACTTTTTGCACTCACTGTATGTTTAAGAAAAGATAGCATTTTTTTCGCTTGTGCGATAAAATTGTCTTGATAAAATCGAGTATACAGAAAATAAACGCGATAATCACCGTGGAATTCGACACGAGGGCGCTCCTTTTCTTCGATTTTGGAAGTTTTGGACCTCTCTCTGTGTGTAATGAAAGAAAATTAGGAATCGCGGAAAGGGGTGGTAAATGAAAATTTGGATCGCGGACTGTGCGCACGGGCCGCTTTCGCTGCCATTAGTCGAACGGGAAAACGCGGTGGAATATTACGAAAGTTTTCCCTCGCGTGTAAAGTCGGAGGCGTTCACTCCACTCTCTTTCGCGTCTACCTCCTTTCCTAGATAGAGAGAGAGAGAGAGAAAGAGAGAGAGAGAGAGAGAGAGAGAGAGAGAAAGTGTTAGAAACGCTATCGTGCTTTGAAATTTTTCGCGCCTCTAAAGGCTGTTCTCTTCCGCTTTTCCAGTTTCCCCGTTCCTTCGGAATTCATCCCTCGATTCCCCGGCTAAAAAGTTTCCAACGGCTACGATGGTTTCTCTTATCCGTGCGATGAAGGGGGTGAGCGAGGATAGGGATGAGTGGGACCCGATGTTTTTGTATCGATGCTCTCTCCACGCACCCTCCTAACGTTTGATTGTATCGCTACGTGACCGAAATAAAGTACGCGCGAATGCGGCCGCACTTGCATTCGGAATCTCTAAGGGCGCGCGCGTCTGCATATAGGGTGACCCTCTTCAACCGTGAGTAGAATTTTCGAAACTCGAGCAAGATTTGACACTGGAGTTGATTCAATGAAGAGATCCGAAAAACCGACGAAATGTTTAAACAAAGCTTTTCATATTTTATTAAAAAACAGTTTTTAAATATACTTTGTAACCGCAATGATGAGCCGTTTTGGATACACAGGCGTATCAAAATGTAAACGATATCTTGGCCGCTCGGTATATACGATGTAGTCTCGCGATTTTCCTCGACGGGCGTTATCTTCGATTTTTACAAAGTGAAATGACGTTCATTTCACTGCTGCAACATACAGCCAGTAGGGGGAAACAATGATGGCAGCATAAAATGCATCCTACTCGTAAATTCACGCCATTTGCAAAATTGTTCTCAGACGCGCTGGAAATTCGTACAGCTACGCTCTGACTAAGGGTATGCCAACTGATTGTTATGACGTAGTTGCATTTCGAGCTGTTCGCAGATATCGCAATAATCATGAAAGTGTGCTCGTAATGAATAATAAATCTCCGTTCGTTCGAATAGAGCAAATAATCCGCTATTTAAATAAGGCTGAATAATTAATATATTAATAATCGATAATCGACAGTATTTCAAATAAATGCGATGAAGCTAATATAATGTATAACAAATAATCTCTCTTCCGGTGATTATAATAATTTATTCAGTGTTCAGATAGTACTAACGAAGTCATTATCTCCAGGAGGACAGATTTCCGACTGTTACGCAGGTTTTATTTGCACAATCTGGGATCCCGTAATTTTAACGGTGAATCATTTCCACTCGAGAAAAAAAATCGGCTTGAAGTTGATTAAGAAAGATAAAAGTGATGTCCCCGGGATATTCCGTATAAATAAACGCGCAAACACTTAAACGCGATTAAGAATGTTCCCTGAATGAAGAGGGGGATCGCAAAGTTGGAAACGAGGGACGTGAGAGACAAACGACTCTCGGCGAAAGTTATCGAATCGCGGAAGGGCGGCGCGCGGCGCGACGGCAACGACAGCGGGGGTGGCGCGGCTAAAGCGGGGTCGAATTCGACATGTAATTAACGGGATGTCATCCCGCCGGGGCCAATAAAGTTCAAAGGATTTAATTCGATTGAATGATCCCTCCGCAAAAAGCGGAGGAAAGCAGGATCGACGAGGACGAGAGCGAGGCAGGGATGAACGGCGGACAAAGGATTGAGGATTGGCTGGCGAGGGAAAAATAACGTTAGGTTTGTTTTTCTTGGTAACCGGGCTACCACCCTGTACGAAAGTTTCAGCCCCGATCGAAGTAGATCTGGCCAATTGGGGGTGCACTTTTAGGAGAAAGAGACCGAGGGGCTCGGACGATTAGGAGCGTGCGCCCTTAGACCCCAATAGGCTTTAATGTACGGTCACTACACTATCTTGTTTTTTTTTCTTGATTCATCCTTTCTTTCCCTCATTTCTGATCATGTTATATGATAGAAACTATTCCACGGCCAGCACTCTTAATCTCGAAAGAATTTTTTGGGGAAGGTAAAAGCATTTGGCTTATTGAGTCGAGTAAAGCTTTTTTTATGAAAATAAGCAAGCTATTTATTTCTAAGTAATTAAGTAGTTTTAATTAATTACCAGTTTCAAAGTAAATGAAAATGTAGAACAATCGTTTTCAAGGTAAACAAGAATTTATATTACACAAGTAACTTTTAGGTTTGTGGAAAAATGGAAAAAGAACAAAGCCTTTTATTGGACTGTTTATCAAATACCTGTTTCATATTAAACACGTGTCTCAAGTAGCACACTTTATATATGACTGTAATAATTTCCAATTATAGCATAGCGATATTTTAATTCTGATATTACGTGTCTAAGATTTTTTGTTGCTTTGATTGTAATTACAATCACATTAGAAAATCTCTAAAAAATTTTTATTTTTTATTTAATTTATAATATACGTATGCTTTTTATATATTTTTATATATCGATATGTTTATAAAGAGATCGTAAAAGTTCTAAGCAAATTCTGAATTTTCGATGAGCTAATACAGACTCGGCTTTTCTTTTTCGATGAAAGAATTTCAGAGGGAAAAAAATAGGGGAGCGAAATGCAGGGAAACCTGTCACGGGGCCCCGGCGTGTCGTGGGGGACGGCATTCGCGAGCGGCTGGTAAATACGCTCTTAATATGTAGAGGAGTACATAAAAAGTTTATGGTGGGCAATCAGGAACCTATGCTGCGTCATATTAAAAGATCTACGGGCGGTCGTTCGCAGAGCGGCATGGCGCGGATTCTGAAACGCGGAGGGTGCACGCCTATACGGTATCTCGCGGAAAATTGCGAGCTCGGCTTTATATATTTGTATCGTTCCGCGCCATATTTTTCCGTTCCCCTGCGACGGGATAACAGAAACAGGGGGTACCCTCTAGGCCTCGAAATTAAATTCTCCGACAAGAAAGCGAACACGGAGAAAGATTTGCACGCGATCTTTTGTACAAACAAGCGCGGAGGATTCGAATTTCATTAAGTTTTTATATATCAACTGAAATATAAAAAATATAAAGTCGACCTACAAATAGTCGATACGGGAAAAATCAAGAGACGGGAGTAATTATTTTAACAAAACATTTTAAATATATTAAATTATGTAATTTCTGGAACGTCCAATTTGAGCGAGATTCTTTATACATCAGTTTTGCTCTTAATTAGAATACTGATAAAGCTATTATGTACGCATCGGGGATAACGAAATATCGATGCTCATCGATTTCCTGAATTTTTCAGTCCTTCCTGAATTCGCATACAGTTTCCCGTAATCTCGCTAATTAACGCAGATTCGTGTGTACTCGTATCTACATGTACGATTTTCCACTCTCTCGCTGAATACTGTCACCCCTAAAACACGCTGTTTGGGTATCATTACATTTCCATCGCTCATTATCATTTCAACCGACGCAGCCATTCGCACTGGCGATATACTCGCACCTGTCACATGTAATTCGATTACATGCGCATGGGCTGGATCCCACCCAAGTTATCTCACCGATTCGTTCAGTACAATAGATATATGTGCGATATAGTCCAGTATAGATAATAGATTACGCCATTGGTCTCTCTCAGTCGGGTAAATACGAAAAAAATTTTTTACGAGTCATTTTACGAATTGCGCTGGTATAATATCGAAATTTAAGCGATGCGCCGACATTAGTGTTGAATGTATAATTAATCTTAAACGTAGCAGGGGCTCCTAATTGCCGTTGAAAGCTTTATAAAACTGTTATTACCGGTTTGTACAGTACGTTTCGAAAGTTTCAGTTTCATTTCAAGAAATTAATATAATAATATTCGTTATTCGATATAATATAATAGTAATATAAATATAGATTCGTATACTGTTTTGTCTTTCTGTAAAAATTCCTCGTACAACAACTTTGTATGGTTGTATCTACAGTAACTAATAATATTATATATATAGAGAATGTTGGAATTGACCTATTTTATCGATTAAATGCGACTTACACATGTACGATTTACAATATAAACATATAATTTGACATATGATTTGATACTATGAGACATTAACACATTACTGTTCATCGATATCGTACACATAAAGTCATAGAATACTAAAATAGTGTTTAGGCTTCTAATTTAATTCTAACAATTCACATATATCCATTGTTTGATTTTACATCTGATTCTGCCTTTATTTAAAAAATATAATTTACATAATCTTTTTATAAAGTAAATACTTTGATAAGTAGACAGCACTAAGTTACCATTGAAGTAAAAATGAGTACAGAAATCTGTTTTTCTCCTGCTTTAAACACGAAATATATTTGAGCCAGATACATTAACATATATACTTTCGTCGTAGAAAAAGAATTTTAATTCTATGAAACTAATACGAAGTAATTATAAATAGTATTTTTATCAGTAAAAAGTCGACTAAGTTCCATAAAATTTTAAAGATATAATTGAGCAAACATATAAAATATAGATATTATACTTTGATAAATAAACAGGTCCGAACATACATCTTACTATTTGAAGTGGAAATAGATAATTTAATTTTATAAAGACTTAAGTGCCATCGACGAGACACTAGCTAAACGCGTTGTACAATGTCACACGTAAATTTCTGCGGGCCGCCATCGCACGTTTATCGGGGCTGAGAGAGCCTGAATGAATTAACCTCGTCGCGATGTTACGAGGGGGGTAAAGTGTAGCCTTGGAAATGCCGAGGGTATACCACTCGAGCGGCGCCATAACGTTTTACGCGCCGAGCCTGGCTTAATTAGAAAATGCTTGACCCTCGTAAAGCCCAGCCTCGACTGTCCGGATATACCGCTCCACGACACCCCCGGCAATCCCTATCAGACTACCACTATTGCTACCCCTGCGGTGGCTACCTTGTGTGATCACTCTCACGAATATATTTTGATTTGTGTCGACTATGCAATTTCCGTTATTTCGTTTGTTATATTCGTAATAAATTTTACGTACGCCAACTGGCGATATAATTTCGGAATATGATTTTAAATTTTGAATTGATTTTTCTTGGTGAGAATAACACAAAACAGGTCATGATTCTTAAAATTCGCTTGCCGAGCTTGTCTTAAATTAAATTTTTTTCAAATTAATTTTTAATTTAAAAATTGTTCAAATCAACATTTTTTAATCAAAATGTAAGAAAGTTTTTGTAAATTATATCGTACAAAATTTCCTCTCAGTGTACGCAGGAGTTGGTAAGTATAGGGTGTTTAAAATAATTTTTATTTTACGGTTATATTTTTACTAGTATATTAATTTATAATTAAATTTAAATTAGTTATATCTTTATATGAAATAGAGGAATGTAAAAATAACGAACTTTAAAATTTCTGGGTGTTTGGACAATACTTCTTTTCCAAAACAAGATTTTAAAGAAAACTAGGGAACTGTGGTCATCTCACCTCATTTAAAAGTTAAAGTAAAATAAGTCTAAAGTAAAAAAAACTTGTTTATTTCAATTACGATTTTAGAAAAATAATAGTTTAGAAATTTTTCAATTATTCAAATACTGGTACAATCCCTAGAAATACGAGAAACTAAAAATCTTTACGTCCTGTTTTTTTCTTTTACGAGTATCCCCGCAGAAATATACGTGTGACATAAATTTTTCTAGTTGAAATTAACGAATAACTTTCTCATAATCTTTCTCTCGCTGTTATGAAAAATTTATTGTGCGATTGGCAGTGAGATTGGCGAATGGCGGATCGAAATGACAAACGCGCCGACCGCGAGTATTTACCGCACGAATGACATAGTAATCGAATCGGTTCAACCTGCCGTGGTATGAGCACCGGAAATCATCGACGGCGTGCATGGGAATGCTCGACAACAACCAGTCGAGCGTCGCCATTGTTTCGAGAGGCCCCGCTCCGCTCGTCGTTTGTCGGCACTTTGCATTTCCGTCATACTTTCCTCCGAAACAATGGCATCGATCCTACACCGATCGGACAATACGTCCTGACAATTCCATCTAACAATTTTGTTGGCGATCCTCTTGTTTATTATATCGAATGGACTATTTCGAATCAAAAGTTCTTCACAAAGGGTACAATGATTTTAATTAAGAAATAATGGATAATTTTTCTAAAATTAATTTGCTTTTAAAATTGTAACTCTCACTTTATCATTTGTTGAAAAAGTATTATCATTTCTTCGTCGGATTCATATCATTTTTTATAATTTTTATAATTAGAAAATTGCAAACGTACGATACGTAAATACAGATGTAGAATATGTGCATTGCAATTTTTCACCTTTCTACTACCGTATTTCACAAGATTTCCGCTAAAAATGTAAAAGCGAAAATCAGATAAAGTCTATGTTTTTCGAACTATTATTCGAAGTATGGGGGTTTTGAAGCGTGATAACAGAATTCACACAAAAATAAAAAAATTTTTATTGTTTGAAATTCGATATCCAGGTCCCTCCCCCCTCCTCCCTCAGAAATCCATGCATAAACAGAAGGGTTAAATTATAGCAAAATTGCATAATTTAATTTAACGAAGAAAATTAAGAATTCAATTCATTTCTTTGTTTTTCGCAAGTCAGTATTCATTGCGATACAACAATGCAATTTATCGCTATTGTGTAACAAATTTGTATATTTCTTCTTCATTATTACCTTCCTAAGCAACTTTCACTGGTGTGTGTTTCGCGATTGCTACTTCCTGCTGCGCGCAGGCGAGATTAATTACAACGGCGCGAATTTTCCGTCGTAAACGAGAAAACGACAAATTCGTCAGCTGACGCGGCAGCTGGTATCCTTTCCCGCCCCATGCAGCCTGTAATTGTAACAATTTAGCGATTGTGTCGCATAATGGAGGCTGTGTGAGTCCTACGCGCGAGCAGGGGTGGGCCCAGCAGGGACCGAGTGGGCAGGACAGGCAAGATAGACGCGGTATATAGGGATTATATGCCCGTCGAACAACGGGCCCTTTGTGCAGCAAGGTAAAAGGGCAGTTGAGTCACGTCCACTGTACGCGATCTGTCCGCGAGAAGCGATCGCGATAATTTCCTCTGTGACAAATCCTGACGTTTACGCTATGAATGATAGGCAGTATATATCTAGAGGATTATTTACTTGTGTGACCGTCTTTAGTCGACTAACTCGCAATTTTTTTCTTTTTTATAATAATATGATAGAATTAGTGACTTCTCTCAATTCTCAGAGTAAAAAATTCGAAACTGCTTCATTAGATATTGAATATATATTTTAGTGATGGTAAAACTTAACAATACAGTAAAATGTTAATTTATTATTTAGATTCTCACAAATTTATTGTGAACGAATAGATAAATATTAATTTTGAAAAAACGACCAATAAAATTTTTCTTACACAATTCTTCGCTTATTCAAATAATTGAAAAACTATAGTTATCGAGATATCTAGCTACGATAAATAATTATATTCGTGAATTATGAATAAATTATTGATAGTACCGTGAAAATGAGCATCCACAGGTAGTGCATTTAATGCTGTTAATAATTTCGTTAACAAAGAAAGGAAGTATTTACCTCCATGTTTATTTGAACGTCCCGAATTCCCTTCTTTCACGTGAAACAGACGCGACACGCGCAGACAGAAAGCAGAGGGGTGCATGCACACTAGGTGCATTAATGTGTCGCTGCATTATAGGCCTCGCACTTTCATAGTAGAAACAGACGTACACGCCTATATATGCAACCCAACCCAGACCGCTTTCTCTCCATTGTGCGAGCGTTTTCCATCGATTTCTAATCTCGTGCTGGGGTAAACTGTATCGATTCTGCTTTTGTCACATGCAAGGGTATAGTACGCTACACCCCTATTCTCTATTCCCCTCCACCCAAAATCAATCATCATATTTTCAGGGTTCGCAAAAACGTACCTATACGACGTGAAATTATCGAGACACTTCGTTCCTTGCCACTTCGCTTATCTCTCTCCTTCCCTCTTCCAATATTTTTAACAATTTTTATTTCATAACTTTTTATTTAGATGTTATATCACGAATCGAAACGGTTGTTAATTTTTCTATCTCTTAATTGTGTTTCTCTTTGCAATAGTTGTATTTTATTTCCGTACTATATAACGAAGTTTATTCCAGAATATTGAGTAAACAGTTTCTCTCTCTGTGCTTGTTTTCTATGGAATATTTTTATGGATTATTTTAGATTCTGATTCTGCATCATTCCTCAAAATTATTATATCAGTTTATCTTATTAATCGCAATCTTTAATCTTATAATCAGTTAATTACCATAAACGTTACATGAAAAAAATTCTGATTGAAACTGGACGAATCAGAACTTTATATGGTTAAATTGATTATAATTCTAGAGATAATCGGAATTCTGATTGATACAATATTTCTGGTAAAATCTTCTAGAATTCTTTTTTTGCCAGAATAATTATATCAATCAAAATTCTAATTATCTCAACTAGAATTCTAGTAGATTTAACTAGAAAATTCTAATTCTTTCATTTTCCAGGATTTAATCCAATCAGACCATTTTTCTTAGTGTATGTCAATATATACATTATAAATCTTATTATTTTATATTACGCTTCATACTTTTTATATTACCTGCGTTATATTAAAGATCCATATATAGTATGATACACATTTATCTTTCGAAAGACTTGTCTCAGAATAATAAAGTACATCCCCCTTTCCGTGCTCTCCTCACTCTCTCTCTTTGTTCTTCATTCTTCGGCTTTTGTCCTTCGTCCTTACAGCCTTATGGCGATTTATTGGCGCAGTCGATGATCCCCGGGAATCTCTATTAAGCGCCCGCCCCTGTAAATTATCCCGGCGTTGTGATAAGGCGTCGCACCGCGGGCGGTGGTCTCTCTGAAATATTGACGCTCGCCGAAAGTTAATCGGGAGGCGTGCACAGCCTCTCATTAGTTCGAGGAATTCGACTTATCGCGTTAACGCAGCTCATCCCACGAGCCCAGAATGACGGAGGAGCCATCGGCGATAACGTGACGTCGACGCGTGTCGGATAGCTCGCATCGTTGTTAAATAATTAATCGCCGGCATCGTGACATTGTTTGCAAGTCTAAAGCCTGATCGAAGGGTCGAAAGCACGCCCTTCTTTATCCCTAATCACTCCTAATTCAATTCAAGTATCCCACGTATTTGTCGAAGACAACTATATATCAACTATGAAAATAGACGAGAAAAAAGAGACAAGAGGTTTTGAGGCATCTTACTTATAAAAAAGTAGTAGTTATATAGAGCGCAAATAAAATGAATTTTAATCCAATTTTAATAATTCTCATACATTTCGGCTGTTTTGAGTCATCTTTGGCGATACAATTCTTGTAAACAATACTATAGCAATCTAGTGATATAATTTTTAAACAATAAAACTAGAAGTCTCACGCTCATGAATTGTTCAGGGAGAGTCATCATCCCAAAGCTACTTTCGTTCAAATCACTTACAAATTTCACTAATCAATTCCATATTAATTATATTTACTTATAATGCTATATTAATCCTTCACTGGCCAAGTTGAGAGTCATAATCGATATTTTAATTACAAATTGAATTACGAAATAATTTGACAATTTGACTTGTATGATAGAAAACTAAAATTGTAAAATATATAGTAAAAACTCATTGTTAAAACTTTTACAAATACATAAGAATTTTGTCAGTTTTGTGTACAGTCTAGAAAAATAAAAAAATTTGCACTGAAATTTAAAGACCCAGGTTACTGAGGGAAGGTGCAATATTTAACACGAAGTACGGAAGTTTTCCGGTATTAAACGGGCGAAATTTACCCCGCAAAAAGATTCTGCATTCGGAGAAATGGACGTCACTTCGCTGAATCTCTCCCGGATACAGAGAAAGATTTTAAGCGAACAGCGGGTCGGTGCGTTAATTAATAATGCAACGGGCGAGCTCGTCGTACGAAGTGACTGCGCGCGTTTATACACGTGTAGTGCGCATCCGAGGTAGCGGCCTCTGAAGGTAGACGATTATCCTGGGAAAAGGCTGCTCGTCCACATTGAAATATTTACCGTGCCATCTTTTCGAAAACTCGTGTCTCGAAATCTCACGTGGGAGCCACTACGCCGCAAGCTCGTTCTATACTTACGGCTTGCTTTGCGAGGAGCGAACGAACGGGTTGCACGCCGCGTATTCTCGATTCGTATTCTCCGCGGAGGCAGGCAGCGAATAATGAACCTTTACAGCGAGTGGCGAGCTTAAACTTTCACGGGAATGAAATCTTAAATATTTTTACTCGCGCTCACCGGTGCGCACTCCGTTCGATGTCAATCAAATCCCCAGACCGCTGGCGGGTGGCGATGAATAATAAACGCGATACCGCGAGGTAGGCCTGCTAGAATCGATAAACCGATAGGATGGATTCGGAATACATTTTCGATACGAATACAATCGTTCGCCATCGCGAGCTTAAAACTCTAACCGCTCGTTGTTCATCGTAAGACTTAATCAATGTGAAGATGAATATTTACTGCAAGTACTCTCACAACGCAAAAATTGAAACGAGGATTTAACTGTGAGACCGGAAATTATATCCCCAGTGTGTCTTAAAGAGATTTCTGGTAATATTCATAACTGTTTTATTAAATGTCTTATGAGAATCACGAACCGATTGTTAATTCTCACGTGACTTATGATAATACAATTATGCAAATCTTCACGCGGAAACGAGATGGGAGAGACTCGAAAGGCATACCACATCGATGCGATAGCGTGGATTATTAATAATCTGGGAGGTAAACGTTTGCGTTATAAATATCTGATGGCGCTTGCTCTGGACTCCCTGTTGACTATCCCAGTTGCTCACTCGATCGTGACGACAAGATGAGAGACCGACGAACGGAAGAAAGAGAAAGAGAGATAGATAGAGAGAGGGAGGGAGACAGAGAGAAACGGTGAAAGAAACGGTGTGGGAGAGGGAATGCTTGTTGGGATATAATTAGCATTAACAAAGCATCGTTGACGGTAAATAATATCCCTATTAATTATATCCAGCCACGCGCGAGCTCGCGTTGTTCAATATATTTCGCATATTTAAACGGCTGATAATTTGTTCCGTTAATGTGGAATTGTGCGGCCGTGTGAGAGGCTCGATATTTTGGCTCTCGACGACGCAACGTGGCGCGTTGCATGTGTACCGATATATCGGATGTTTCGTTTGTCTCGGCTCTCGAAGCGCAAATTGTTTGTGCGCGCGTTGATAAATAGTGGAGATTTGGAAAAAGGTATATAATGAACGTAGATTACGTATGTTATATATATGTATATTTGACGATCAATTTTAGTTTTGGTTTTCGATTTCTCTTTCGATTTTTCTTTAGTACAATTTGGAAGTCCAAAGGGTACAAGACGGTATAGAAAGAGTTATTTTTGTTATTTTTAACTAAACGTGCGTCTATTACTTACTGTTGGTAAATTGTTTTTGCGCGCATCGATACGCTGAAAGAAATACTAAATTTTAATAAATATTTATTTGAATAATTCTAAGCGAATATTTATTAAATGTATATAAACATATATTTATTTAATACAAAACCAATTTGATTTAATTGTCATTTTTTATTGAGTAAATATTTACTTACTGTAAGTAAATATTTTACTTAAAGTTGTCCAAAGAAACATGTATTAAAATTTAGTAAATTTTTTTCGGTGCAAATAGTGGAAATTTGGAAAAGAGTATAATGAATGTAGATAATATATGTATATATGTATAGTTGACGATTAATTTTAGTTTCAGTTTGATTTCTCATTTTCCTTTAACAAAATTTAAAAGTCCAAAAGAAATACACAAAGGTACAAGATATGCTATTTTTGTCAGTTCTAAACACGGGTTTTATCACTTACTATAGATAAAAAAAAGAAAAAAATCTAATCGCCGTGTCAAGCGGCGCCAAGAGAGATTGCCAAGAAAAGCCACTCAAGAGAATCAGCTTAGCAATCGTTTATCGATCACGCTTGGCCACGATGTAGAGATCGCCGGGCGATCGAGTGTCCATTAATTTCAACGGTGGTTGTTCGCGCACCCCTATACGGCGCGGCGCGGCGCAGCGCCAATGCGTGGGTTAATTTCCTTTTTTCCTCGTCGTTTTTTCGTTTCCGAACGAAAAGAGCGACCGCAAATAGCTCGCTATTTTATCAGCGGTGCTCGTGCGTCATAGAGAAAAAGGCGACGGGAAAGGGGGTGAGTATCGCGCGCGGTAGGGGATGACGGCTGTAATTAATCGAATATCCATCACTCGCTCGACACTCGACCGGCTGTTTTGCCTTGGATATATGGGAATAATGAGAAATATGGCGAGCGCTCGAGCGCGTTTAACAGCGAGCGAAAAGTGCAGCGCCCGCTATTAATCGCTCGTTGCCCGACGGCGAAATAAATCCCGCCAATGACGACGCGGGATCACCCCGATGTTTAATACGCCGCGGTGGAAGGAGGAAAGAACAATTCACTCGCGCTCGTGATATTTCCTACGTTAAAGGATGACAATAATTCCAGCGAAAATACCGTTAACCACTTCAAGTAATCGACCGCTCGATCTCGTGTGAATTAGTATAAACGATGAGCGTTAAATGGCGCGCGTACGATAGCAGTTCCGAGATGCGGATCTTTATGTCCCGTATTAGAGCATGCATTGCAAAAAACGAAATGTGTGTGAATGGAGTGTATAGGAAACGGGAAATAAACATAAAAGTTCAATTAATGGGAAGTATAGTGATATTCGATGCTGATATTTGATTCGATTCGATCAAGTGCTCTCTAAATTTCTCAAAGCAAAGTCTCACTCCAAAAGAGTTAAAATACTGCCACTAATGAAAAAGAGTGAAAAATTTGCATTCTTAAATAAGAATGGCAGATTTTCACTCCTTTTTCGAAGTGTAATTCATTTCAAAGAAAAGAAATCTTACTCCTTTCTTGGAGTGAATTTCACACCAAAAGTGTAAAATTTCGCATATCAACAAAATAATGATTATTCATATTAAACATTTCTTTCAGTGTAAGGATATTAGATGCAATTGGTTTTTCAAAACCTAATCTATGTTCTATGATTTATTACGTTACAATAAAAAAATTTACATTAGTATCTAACATTATTGCATAGTTTCTTTCCTCGTATTACCATTTTTGTTTCCATAAACTTTTTAGATGTCATCGTTATTTAATTTTCCCGAGAAACTGTACCGAGCGCCGAGTTCGATCAAACGGAGCGAGCGCGATGCATTATATTTCCGGCGTTCCCGATTCTGTGACCCGAAATCGACGGAAAATCGCGGTGGTGCCATTCGGAGGAGAGACAATCAGCCCCTGGAAACGGTACAACGCGATCGAGAATCCGCGAAATGCACGGCCGCGCCGAATTGAAAGCGCGCTGCCAAATGGGACGCAAGTACAATGGACAGGAACGTAGTATCTTGGCTCGTGCCACAAACTCCGATAAAAGCCAATAATCTTCGAGGCTGATAGCGCTCCTTAGAACACTCGTAACCTTATCCTATCCGTCTACCTCTCCAATACATTCGACTTTAGGATGCACTCGTCGCGAAGAATGCAGGAACAATCGTGTTCAGTAAGGAAGAGAATGTGAATGAGAAACGAATACAAACAAAAAAAAAAGAAACAGGATTTACAATTCCGAAATTTTCCGAAATTCGCAATTTCCGAACGATTAAAAAATAAAATTAGACAATTAAATATATTTTTATTGCAAGAAATTAAGTTGTTCCAGTATTAAGTTACTAAAAACAACCGTTTTTAAATATTTTTCTAGAAATATTTCTCCTTTTATAGAAAAATTTTATTCACTAAATTAAATTCACTAAATTAATTTTATTCATCAAATTTTATAATTATTTCGGCCAATGTTCCAAAATGAATGCTTCAAAAAAAGAGCGAGAGAGAGAGAGAAAGGGGGGAGGAAGGTCCTAATCATGCCTCTTTGATCCATTGCGCGCGAGATGACGGCAATGTCGATAAGGGATGAAAGGCAGGAAAGTCTATATGGACAGGAAAGTTGCTTGTATCCGTTATGGCCGGCGGAATTATGAAGCTGACATTTATTGGCTCAACTTGCAACTCTTCGCAGCCAGAGTCTGAATTATTCGCTGGTCCTTCCAGAAACCTCGTAAGTTTATTTCAATTTGGTCCCGACTGCTAGCGCCTCCCTGCCCAAACCCTCATCTTTCCATCGCCCAGCTTCATCTCGCAAGCCTTTTCCGCTTCCTCGCGTTTCTTGGCTCGGGAGCGCGGAAGATTTATAAAGCCGACCAGGAATTCCCCGCTTCTCAGCCTAGAGGAAAAAAAAGAATCGTCTAGCGAGCCTTAATCTTGAACACCTCCGTCACGGCTGTTTGAACTTAAACGTTCTTACTTAACCTAGTACTAGAGTCTTTCTTCGCTGTCTCGCCCACTCTCTCTTTCTCTCTCTCTCTCAGAAGCGGAGAGGAAAGCATGTGAGTTAAAACAGTCGTAAAATAAAAGGGGGGAGGGAGGGATTTACTGGAATACGAAGGGCAAGGCGGAAGAAAAAAAATTCCTGAAAGAAATAGTAATGAAAAGATGTAAAGTGGAGTGCTCGGAGGATATTAACGAAATAGAAGTGCTGGACATCTCATTGCAAAGTCTAAATAATGTTTCGGATTTATAGTTTATCTTTTAATTGTATATAAATGATTGTAAAATCTTTATTACTCCTATTTACAATAAGTTTTATGTAATTGTGAGCCAACACGAAGATAATCAAATTTATTTAGATGTTCGTGTAATAAAATACAGCCGAGTTATAGTTCTCGAATAATGAGCGACTGCGAAGCTGGGAATACTGCCAGCAATTTTGAAGAGATGCAGATAAATAGTATCTTTTACACATAAACCTACATAAATAGTTGCGAATAAAAAACTTATTCCTAAGCAAAATATATCTCTTGTGTAACAAGTATCCTTTTAGTTATTCAATTCTAAAGCCGTATATGAGAACTGGTCGCTTTAAGCTTAATACGATGTTTCTAACTTTTTTCGAGCTTCACGGACGATCACTACGACGGACGCTGGACTTCGCATCGCGTGCAATTTCTTTGGCGCTTTCGACGGCGCAATATTTCGCCGATGAAGTTTCGGCAAAGAACCACAACGAAGAACTTGGCTCCAAGTAGTTTCTCGCGTGGCAAAGCCGCGGCAGTGTGTCGATTATACGGTTTCTTTTTCTTATAGAATTTGCTCCAAACAAAGATCGCTTGTGCGCTATTCGACGTAAACAGCCCGTAAACAGATCCTTCTTCTTGGAAAATATTGTTTTTGGCGAGGCAATAATTTAATAATTGAATACATTTTGTACTTGGTGAGATTTTGGAAATAGTCGAATCATACTTTAAAAAGCCACCGTGAATAATATTTTAACTGAAGAAGAAATATTCCGCGAATACTTTAATTATTTGTTAAAAAAGTTATTTTCAGAAACTACCTACCAGCCTTAGCCAAAAATATTAAGCGTCTATATTTATTTCATTTAGTGGAAATTCTTTTTGCTGTATTATTGCTCATTACCGGTATTACAAGTTTTTGAAACAATTTATAATAAATGCTATAAATATTTTAACTAAAACTTTAAATAATGATTAACAACATGGTGACTAATATTTTTGACCAAGAATGCATTATTCCGACACATCAACTTATCATAAATTAATATCGCAGAAGAAATTATCAGCTCAGTCGTGTTTCGATCGCTATTCTCGTAATAATTGCGTAGAAATATTGTTTCGTCCTTTTAAATATATCTTTCTGGAAGAAAGTCCGCTATTTCATCGTTTTAATTCGCTTAGAACAGGCATCAGAAACAGCAAATTAAATTACGGTGAAATGCGTGCCGATTTATTTTTGAAGCTCTGGACGAGGGAAACGGGAGCTCTGCGGGGAGAAGGAGGCAGGATGCATCGTGTCCCAGGGTGCACTTCCTGCAGTGCGAATTCACTTCCGTCCTATCTCGCCAGTGCAGTCGTAAAGCGAATTTATCGTTCGTTATTAGCAAATGTAGCGCGCAAAAGGGGTTTGCCCGGGAGAAGTGATAAAAAAAATAATATGACGAGAAGGGAAGGGATGGAATAGAATCGCGAGGACGATGGGAGAGTGCAAAGTGTGGACAAAACTGATATCGCGTCCGTCGATTTCTCGTCGCTTCTGCCCCGTTGCACCTTGAAAAACTCGTCGAAGGAGCGGCATGCCGAGCTTGAGAATCAATTATGGACAGGACGAAGACGAGAAAAAAAAAAACAGAAGGAGGCTGAAGAACGCCGACACGAGAGGGTGACTGCTGAGAGTCAACTCCACGGAAAAATCACTCGAGGAATTCGGAAGCGCCGATGCATATAATCGACCGTCCCTACCGTCTAATAAGATGCACGCTTCAATTTCGCCGGCGAAGAAATATCGTTTCCGTGCGACATATTTTGGAAGTGACGCGAGTACGACGTCGAAAATCCTGTCTAAAACTGCAGCGTGTCGTTTTAATGACCGTAATATTTCCGAGATCAGTATTGATATTTTCGAAATGAGCGTCTTATCCTAGATCCAAAGTTTTCTCAATCGACAGAAAATGACAAAACTGTCATAAGTTAAAGTATTTCCTGCTTTGTCATTTAATTATGGTGAGGTATGACACTCAAGACATACCCGGTACGTAATTTTTATGAACTTGTGTGAAATTATTAGTTAATTCTATGTCCAATTTTAGACAGACTTCTTGCAGTAAACCCAGTGACTGTGTCAAGTTAATCTTTAGACACCTTTTGATGATATATATCGAATTTTTTTCAATGCTTTTTCAATGCTTCTTCCATTGTTCATAACTTTTGTGTTAATAAATAAAGATATATTTGCATATTATGTCCCTTAATGTCTGGCGTTTCGAAAAGAAAATTTTTAGAATATGTTGGTTTTTTATGAAAATTATAAGCAGTCGAATTTTGGGATGAGTACATTATATACTATGTGTTGTTCTCGTAATAAGGCATTTTGGGATTAAAATATATAAACAAAACTTCACTCTTGCATGGATATTCACAGCATTGATTTTCCCACAACACCTGAACTTGGGAAAATCAGCTTGTCCGAGCCAAAGCTCGATTCGCAGCGGTGGGAATCATTCCCGACTCTCCATGTTGCAAAGCCGGTCAACTTCGAATTTCCGACTAGATATATATAGGGAGGATTGTTTAGTATCAACATATGAAACTTTGTAAGATAGATTGACTTACTTAATTGTAAAGGAGTTTGCAATGTCGATTAAATTCAAACCTGATTTCTTAATTTTTAACTGTTTTAACTCTCTAATAATGTTCCTTTAAACCAGCCTCTATATTCTGTAACTCGTTATGCAGTCGTTATGTGTTCGTAACGACAGTGCAGATATTTTATGTAGAAAAAAACTTCGCAACTGTCGTTATGAACACATAACGACTGCATAACGAGTTATAGAATACAGACAGGTTTAACAATGTTCCTTTAGAGTTTAGAGTCTACCATACAATTAGCACAACTTGTGCGTTGTGTGTGGACGTTGAATTCCCTCTTCAATTTAACTGAGATGTTCTTATACTTTTCCATCTTTTCTCTGGCTGCTTTGGGAAAGAAATTCTTATTCTAGTATCGGACAGTAACATCTTTTGCGAATTCAGACAGATGTAAAATCGAGTGTATTAATTCGAGCATGAAAGCTGAGCGGAACGACACGTTCTCCGTGCATCCGGAGCATGCAAATTAATGCATCGCGCATCGGAGTGTACGTGAGCTGAAGCAAACGATCGGACAGCTCGTTTCTGACCTTCTCTTTTGCCTGCTCTCATTTACTTCGGCACAACTGTTCGCCGGACAGAACATTCCGGCAATTCGCGTTAGCGCCTCATCGGTTTACGTCGGTCCCTCGAGTATCCCCCCGCTTCCAGTCCGTCTCCATCGGGATGAGTTTACGCGCTGCTACCGCGTGAAGCATACTGACGAGATACTTAAACGTCGCTTTTACAGCGCTCGATCAACGACCACATCTTGATGAACTGGGTTTATTAGTTACAGATACAATGTACATAGGCGATTTATACACATTGGCAGCTGCATCGTCTATTAAATTTCAAAGAGATTTTTCCTCAATGAGAGAATCGTCGCTTATTATTCCAATCATTTCTCTAATCTTCTTCGAATTCTGTTTTTGTGGTTAATTAAGCAGAAACAGGAACTTTACTGAAATCTTGTAAAAGAAAAAATTCCTTGAAAATTTCTAGATTTTCCAAATATTTTTATTCAAAATTCCAAGTAAGATAAGAGAATTTCTGAATGCAATTTTAAAATAAATTAAAGTGCAAGCAACACAAATTGTATTTCGAAAATTAGAAGAAAAGTAGAGCCTAGCTCCCGAAGCGATTGGTTCTTACTTCTGGATCCATAAATAAAAACCAATTGCTCGATGAGTAAGCTGTATCCCGAAATTCATCGAAAAGAAATTGTTACAACATTTTAGACACTAAGTGTAAATATTTAGATAAGTGATAAAGTATTTAGATATTTATGTGTTATTATTAAACGATAGCCACAGCTGGATACTTAATGCTGCACAACTAATGCACCATTTGCTTATCAAACCGTAATTTATAATACCGAGATTACAATACGATTTCAATGAGTGATAACATAACATTTTAATTGTTATTGGACAACGCGTGTTCATCTCGTTTTAGCAGTGGCATAAATTAAACATGAAGAGAGGAACGATGCGTAATCCGCGATATCGTTTGATGTTCGCGAATTAATTACTGCCGCTCTATTCCTGGAGTATTTCTGCATAATTTACTTATTTTTCTCCAACATGTCGATCGTACGCGATGGTCCTCCCTCATGTTTGTTTATCAGATTTAAATTCGCGCGAATCGCAATGCGTAACTAATAATGATGCAGGCTTCAATTATTCACAATCATCATTCAGAATGTGTATGATATAGAGTGAATGGCATTAATTTGAGATATAATTACTATTAATGTTAATCGCTTTAGTACTTTTTCAGGGGATTCAAATATCTTTAGAAGTATATTAGATCATTTTACTTTTTAATTCCCTGATTTTTATCTCTATCGTACATACATATTTTCGTCATTGTATCAAATTAATTAATTAAAGTATAATAATTATAACGTAAACGAAAAGATATATGTGATGTTCAATTAAAATTACATTATAAATTGGAATATTATACGCGAGTAAAATATATAAACGCGTGCCGAAATTTTAGTCGTTTTATATTAATCAAAGAAATGAAAGAAAAGACACAAGATATATTTTTTTCGTATTCACAATTCTTTCAACTAAAATTGCAAAATCGAAAGAATTGACAATAAATACATGACCCTTATTTCTCACCGTGCAAGAGAGATATCGATTTTTGCAAAGCCCATACATAAAGCCCATCGATCGTCTCTCAAAGGCACTTCGGTGGCGGGGATGTCGAAATTGTATCGGTAACATCCAGAGACCTTTATTATCCCCGCGAGAGCTTTCGGCACACCTCGGGGGAAAAATGATGGCCGTGACTCGCAAGTTACTGGTCCCCGTCATCCCTCGCGTCATTCGAATTCGCGCGAGCGCACAGCGCTCGCGAATGGTCTTCGCTGGGCACTCGACATTTTTCACTCCACCCCATGCGACTTGCTGAGCCACGCGTAATTCATTATTTATCAAGGGAGCGTTGTAACGAGACTCGCGTCTCGGATCGTCGCGCGAAGCGAACACATTACGTGCTGCTGCCGAGACAAAAATGAATCAGAATCGCGAATATATTTCTCGAAGTATGTCTGAGAGTCTGTAAAAACCTCTCAACGCGTTGCTTTGTCGATGATTCGATGAATGTCCTAATTATGTGTTCTAAATACATAGATAATAAATTACAAAATATATATACTTTTAGTTATAATGTGAATTCGTAATTAATCGACAGCCGATTTATGGCCGTATATATTATTAAAAAAGATTTTATTGCATCTATATGTGCTAATTCTTAATACTTAAAATTAAATTTTCTTGTAAACAAATCTTAAAATGTTATTTAACCCGGTAGAAGAGTTACCTTATTTTTTTTATATAAACAACGATTACCTGGAGTGTGTTTACATCCCAATTAAAAATCATTATTATTAACAACATATATTACTGATTATTTTCGGAATTATAATTAGTAATATTTGAGGATATTACAGATATAAACTTACTAATCTTCTAAAACATAAAGAGGTTAAGAAATTGAGGATTTTCAAAATTTCATGAATATTAAAAGGTCCATAAAAAATAGTTATTAAAAAAAAGAAAATATGTTTCACCGCTGGAGTATAAAAACACTTTGGTTGACTATTCTCAGGTTAAATACAAGCATTTATCTGAATTTAATTGTAATATAGCTTTATTATGTTACTAGATTTGCGGAAAAAGAGAGAGTTCTATCTGTATTTTGAAATATTTGTTATAGAAGCATTTTTATGTTCTTCTACGAGTTAAATATTCTCCTCATAAAATGTGAAAACAAATTTTACATACATATACCTATAAAGTCAGCCCATATTTTTTACTCTCGCACGTCACAGAGACATCGATCGAGTATACACAATATACATGCATTGTTACCACATGTGACATCACTTTAACAAAAAGTATAATAAAAGATTCAATATACGTTGTAAACCTATGTCTTTCTTTTCCCCCTCGGAAAATATTTATGTCTTTCACCCCACTATGTGAAATTAAAAATGTATGGTCATAAATTACCAAATGTTTTTTATAAATTCCATTTCTATTGGTATTCTATTGGTAAGGTGTTCCCAAAGGGGAATACATCTTTCTTACAGAACGATTCCTCTTACAAGCGAGCGATTATAGCGTAACGTACAACGTAAGTCCCTGAAGAAACTCCTTCGGTTCGCAGGACTCGTCCACTCTGCACAACCCCTCGGATGAGCTGTCAACCCCTTTTGTACCTACGTGACAATCGCCTCGCTCGTAATCACCGTTCATCCGTTGCTTCATGCGGATGCAAGTAGCGGCCGAGAGTGATTTAGGATCGTGGGTGCGAAACGGGCCGCGAGACGAATGAGCAAACAGTGGCAGCACTATTTACGATCCTGACGACCGTAAACGGTCCGCTGGTCCCTACTGACACGGTGGCAAAAGAGAGGACCGCATACGGTGAAACTCTCTAGAACCTTGCGGCCATATCGTAAATCTAATTCGGAACAGGGTTCGCGTCACTGCAGTGACGTTCTCCGTTTCTCTTAACGAGACTGATCGGAAATATTCCCGCGAGAATATCATGGAAGTGGGTGGTTCTCTGATCGACCGACGTTTTACGGCAGTATGTAGATTTCATTGCTTCGCGTGTAACCGTAAAGAGCGGTGAAAGTGCGTTTTTAACTTCTTACTGTAATAACGTGGTGCACGGAACCGACTGACTTTTTATCGCAATAAATGGATTTCGCGGGAATCTGTTGTAACATAAAAATCACGCGATAATAGCGCGGTCGATTCCTCAAATATTCTGATGTAGCAGTGAGAAATGCACGCTAACATCCTCTTCATAAATAATAAAAATAACCGTTTTCGTTGGATTACATATAAATTGTAGACGTTGTGGCATTTTCTCTTAAAACATTCATTAGTGTCTTAATAACACAGAGTGGCGTAACATTTTCGCGTTTATATTTAAAATAGACGCATCACTTGAGAGAATGAAGTTTCTTGCGCAATTCCTGTATTTCGCTTTTACAAAATACCTTTCCTGTGAGGTAAATAAAATTCCATCACTGATATTACAGCACAATTTCCTGAAAGTCGTGGAAAAAAATTTTTATTTTAACCGCTTTATTTTAGTCGCAAATCTCAATAATGATAAATTGGTATATGTATATTATACATAGTCGTTTTCCGATAAAACGCAAATTTGTTATAATAACGAAGACGGTATAGATCTTATCTTCTTCGCTTGAAACTAATATCAATACGAAAGAAATATTATGAAGATGTTTCTATCGATAACACGTAAAAGTGGATTTGTGATAAGTTTTATAAAATATTTATCCTCTCAGAGACATAAGAGGGTAAATTCAAATTTCCAGTAACATGAACAATTCTTTCTTCAGCAATAGAAGTCTTCGGGAAATACAACAAATTTTTTATTGTTCCAGATTATATCGTGTAAAAATCTGAAAAAATTCAATGTACTTTTCAAAGTTCCAACAATGAGTTTTTATATCATCGAATTACATTTTATTTATTTTTTAGAAATTTAAATTTATCTACCAAAATTCACTCAAAATATGGATGGTGTTTTTAAAGAATCCCGTTGCCGGCGGAAAATTAACAATAGTTTCAATTAAAAACAAACACTAATTTTGTAAAAATTTATTAAGAAAATGTTTGTTTATCGGAAAATATTGACCAAAAAATTATTTAATATATTATTTTTAAACACTAAATGTCAATATGTGGTTAAAATTAAAAACAAAGAATTTTTCAAAGGCATACACCACAACACAAGATATTGGTAGCTAGTATTTTATATTTCAATCGAATTCACATTAATAAACGTTTCGGCCTTAAATTAGTATTATAATTAATATTATTTTCAATCAACATTACTTAAAAAAGAATCACAATTTCGCAGATAATTTCAAGTGAAAATAAATCTTGACAAATCTCACATATAACATCGCGTATGTTTGATACACAAGGAAAATACCCGTGAGAAATGGTGATTTCGATTTCGCGGAGGTTCGTATTTTCCACATGCGCAAGCCGTTTCATTTCCTTTCGTTAATTCAAGCTCCCGAGCTAATTACACGCAGATCTCTTGGATATTACGTACCGCAGGCCGCCTCCGCCGCCGACGTCGTCGACAAGAACGGCACCGAAAGTCGGCGCGCCACTGTTTCGTTAAATTAACGTTTATTAGCTGCCTCTTAGTCGTGCGTAAATTCCACGGTTATCGCTTCCCGCCACTCTAATTCCGCCATGCGAGCGCGAAGACGGACGAAAACTATTCGGGAATTTCGAGAGCTTCAGGCGTTAAGCCGTTACTTCGCAGCAGCAATGTGCGCTTTGTCATCGTCATCGTTGCGGCTTGGTTCAAGCAACAGTAGTGGTTTCTTTTTGAACCTTTAAGTACGTGAATATCCTGTATATTCAGGAATATCTCGTCCCTTAAATCAGACAAAATTTCCACTTTCCTTCTCCGAGTTGTGGTAAAAAGAGAAAAACGCCGAGAGCATGTTTATTGCGATACGATGTAATTATTTCTCGCTCCGCCGAGAAAACGCGAATTTAACCCTTCGTACACTCAAAAATTCAGGAAGTACTCTAGAAAGAAACGTTCCGAATAATCCTTCTTCATTACTAGTTGTTAAATAGCAACATTAAAACTTTTTATTGTTAAAGAGAAAAAACAATAACAAGGCTAAAATAGATTAAGAATCAAAATAACAAAAATAAGAAGCTACGGTACGTAATAAATTTTTATTGCTAAATTTTAACGGTAATATTTTAATTTTTTTTTCTCATTACTACCAGTAATCAAACATACTTTCATAATTAAATAAATAAAAGATATGTCATAATTTTCCTTTTGATCTTCATCTCTTAAAATAAGAATAAAATCAAATGAACATTAATATTAAATCTCATGTTTTCACATAATCTAAAAATTAATCTAAAAATCACTAACATTTCATTTTTTTTCCTATAAAAATTTGATACAAAACTAAATTATTTTATTATTATTTGATGAGGATTACTTCTTCGTGACTTTTCCCTAAAAAAATATAACAGGATTCTCCATCAGATGCCTTATTCGACCACATGGTCAATACTAAGTATACGTAGCACGTGGCTGTTGAAAGTCCCATGGTGCTTCCTTGCACCAATGATCTTTCCCATATGTGCCATAGCCCAAAGAATAACTTACGAACAATTAACACTTCCTGGAGCGACGTTGGCTTTCAGCAATATTCTAAATTACAATCCTGACGATCGGTTGAGAAATGATAATAATATCCTATAACGAGAATGTTTTCTTTCGTACGAATATAGCACCTAAAATTGCATGCGTAGTTTGAGAGCAAATATGAAGAATTATTTGCAAATTAACGGATTTTTATATCGCAAATTAATTTGTCAAAACACTTTTTTGAAATATTAGAGCGCTGTCCATAAAGAATTTAATTACTTAATGACTATACACTGTCAGTCAGTTCCGTAAAATATTCGCGGTCCACATGCTTTGTATAAATTTCAATTAGCAGATTAAACTTTGCGCAGTACCAACGATATTGCATGTTTTTAATATTCGAGATCGATTATTTCATGCTTGATGCATCATGATAAAAATAAAGAAGCACAAAGCACACGTCACGCTTACGCAATTTTCATTATATTCCAAATAGGTACATACATGATACGCGATAAAGCAAAAATGTGAAAAAACTAACAAATTTAAAAGGTTATTAAGGCTAAACGGTAAACCATTGAGTTATACGGAAGAGAATGGGGAAACTACAAGTATCTGAGGAAAAAGTAAAATAAAGTCGATGATTATTTATCAATTATAAAAGTTTTTATTTAAAAGATATTAAGGTTTAGACTACAAATATTTTTTTTTATACAACAAATATTTATATATTATCAATATAAAATAAACTATAATTTTAAACAAAAACAAAACCCAATTAGGCACTGCTTTATGTAACGGCGGGTACTTCTGATTATGAGCAAAATCGATTAATAATCAATTATTTAAATAATTAATCGGTTATTTTTTTAGTCTTGAGGGTCAACAGGAGTGATTAACAAGCTTATTTGCACCTCAACCGCATTATAGTGAAAAAGTGCAATCGATTTATAATCGCGTCTATTTAATATCCCAAACAACACGCATATCCGAAAACAAAACATATGATGTCTTAAAAACTCCTAAAAAAACACCATAAAAACATTTTTTTTAAAAAACGTCTTATGTCTCGATTTTGGACTTTTTGTTATGTGAGAAAATAGACTTTTTAAAACAAATAATCAATTATATCTATCCCGAACGGTAACGGTAAATTATTTTTGTTTAAAATTATATAGTTTATATATTGGTAATATATAAATGTTAATTACTGCAGTTTAAAACCAAATAACTAAAGTATCTTTTGAATAAAGACTTTTATAATAAATAAATATATAATCGTCAGCTTTATTTAACCTTTCCCTTAACTGTATTTGCAGTTCACCATTCTCTGCTACTATTCCTGTTAATGCATCCTCTAAAGCGATCTATGCTTCGGCCTTTCGGGAAGCTGCGCGTGGCAACGTCTATATAGCGTCTTTATCGGTGCAACGTGGTTTGATGGAATTGATGTGCATGCAATTGTAGCGAAACAGGCGAACAATTCATCGAGGCCTTTATTAATACACCGCGAGAAAACGTGCATTCGCGTTTATGGGAGAGCGCAATGGTGCAATTCTGACGGGCTTTCACCGGGAGTCCATCGGGACAATTATGCGTGGCATGACGAGGCTAATTTCGCGGACAGAATTGCGAGTCTCGTGTTGCAATGAACGCGTGTGCGAGGTAATTCTCGGCCGCCAGGCGATAACGAGCGGATTGATATAGAGATAACGCGGTGCTCTTCATTTACAGTTTTCATCCGATACCGCTTTGCGCTATCGAAAGGGACCGCTCGCAATTTGCACCAAGGATCTATTCAAAAAGATACGGACGTAATTACATCTTTATGTCGTGCAGCGCACGAACTGCATCCGATTGGTATTGGAAATTTTGATAGTACGTTTCAACGTTTTTCAGCTGCTACACACGTTTGTGAAAAACGTGATAACACGGGAAGAAAGGTTTTGCTGAAGTATCTAAAAATCGAAATAGATAAAGATCCAAAAATAGTTTTATTAAACGCTCAAGCTGATTGTTAGAATATCAAAATATTTTACAATGTTGCGCATTGCTCGTCATATCTCAGTTCCTTACATAATTATTTTAATAATCCGATAAAATTATTTTTAGACCTAGCTAAATTTTTAAATATTAACAAAATCGTTTGTTCCAATCTTAATTAGTATTCTTTCCAAAATCCTTAATACTAAACCATTTTTGTTATAAATAATTTTTCACAATGTAATAAAAAAAAATGTCCGGATCTTCTGGACCTGCGAATACCAATTAGGATTAAGTATAAAAATAAATCTCATATGATTAAAGTAATTTTAAAATCACCAAATATATATAACATATTTAATTAATAAGAAAGACGTTATTTAATTTCAATTAATTTTTCTCAAATTAAAGAGAAAAGTATTTAACGTGGAATTTATCTATGTATTTATCCAGACATTTAGAATCAGAAACTAGAAAACGAGAAACATAATCAACCACTACAGGATCATCGACGCTTGCATTTAAATTTAAGCTACGTCCTCGCATTCAATAATTACTACAAAATGTGCAAACGCTTATACCGCGTAGAATTCGTAATCGGGCGTTATGATCTACATACTGCAGAGGGAATGCGGAAGTGCAGTTGCTCGTACATATGCGTACATGTAAGTAGGACGCGCCTAACCGCTAATGTACGTTAGTGGAGTCATCAGAGCTGCATTTAACTCCGCGATGCGCTCTCGCGCTTGAATTTGTCCCCGAGATCCCGGGTAACTTCCTGCGGGATGATCGTCGCTTTTATGACAACCACATGTTACCGAGGAAGTCGTTCCCCCGCACGTAAGGAGAACGGCGAACGTACCGACGCGCCTGAGACGCTTCCTGCCTCCTGGAGGGTGGGGTCTCATCTGAGACTTCAGCCACCTGTCCCGAGGTCCCCGGGGAGCGGTAGCTAGGTACGGTGCGCGGTAGTTGGATTCTGAAACTCGAGAAAATCTCCTCGTCACTCCCCCGCCCGCGCTCGATGCCGTAGAGCGGCAGGAATTCTGTTACAAGACGCGCCACGTGGCACGGGCATGTTGCCCAGACCGATTTCCACCGTCGTCGTTCGCGAACAAGAAACGTGCGTCGCGCGGAAGGGAAAATCCAAGAATCTCGGAACCAGCCGGGAAGTATTGCGGAATCGATAACAGTCTTGATCCCCTTGGCTGTTTCAATTTCTACGATCCTCGGATACGATCGGTCTCGAAACAGTGTTATCGTCCCAAAATCGATTTGCATCTTCTGCAACTTGGATCTTTTGAGAAAAATAGGATCTGCCAAGAATCTCCCGGCGCTGTTGGCACATAAGCGACACGATCGATCTTATCGACTCTTCCGTTCTTCGCGGTCACTTTTCGAACGAACGTTCGACGGCTCGACATAATTCATGAAAATCGCCCGGATCGTTCTCTGTTCCGGGAGATCATCAATGTGCCCCGACGGCGATTGTGTTCGCGATATTACACACAAATAGCGCCCGATAAATCATCCAAGAGGGAACCGAGTGGGCCGCGCTCGCGTCCATTGTGGTAATTCCGCAGCTTTGTCCAAATTCTTCTGGTCGGCATCTGCAGGATACGCGGCTCCTCCCGACGATATACACGCGACACGCACGCTGGAGGGCGTCGTCGCTATGCGTCCTTCCCTTACGCCTCGTCCTTTCATCTCATCATTTTTCCGAGGTTTCTCCCTTCTCGCCACAGATCCCCGCCAGCTTCACTGAGTCTCTCTTGCGGACGCGAATTATTGCTAAGTAACGACACGACGCGGCGCACCGACGACAGAGAATCCCGGACCTTTTTATTAGACCCTCGGATTATAATGTCTCTGTCATCCCTCGGGATAATTTATCGAGACAGGGGGGCGAGGCCATGCCGCGTGAATTTATCGACGGGTGTTCTTGCGTTCCGTACGGTGCGGTAGCGGTGTGCCGCGAAGTATCAGTGGGACACGTGTTAAATCGATTATTGGTAGGTAACCATAAAAGCGAGGGTGCGACCAAAAAGCTTGCGTGATGCTGCGATCTTCAGTCACTCAGAAAATGTAAAAATTATTATATATGTTGCGCTTCACGAATCTTTCCAATACATTTTTTATCATTTAAAAATTGCATCTGACAAGAACCGGAAGTGGACTTTTGAAGATAATTTTGTTGGATCATAAAAATAATTGCATAAAAACTTTTCGAACTGGTTGTTAGAATATCAAAATTTTTTGTGTACTGCTCATTATGATTGAGATTCCTACGCAATTATTTTGACAATCTAATAAAATTATTTTCAAGTCCATAGCTAAATTTTTAGATATTTTAGCAAAATCATTCTTTCCGTGTAATATATACTTACCTTTTTTCCTCTTTTCGTTGAACTCTCTTATCCTGCCACATAAGTGATTAATTGATCCGATGACGGCATTTTGATATTTAATGTTTATTTTTTAAAAACCTAAAAGAATATGTGAAGCTAGAATTTTACATTCTTAATATGAGTACAAAAGATTATCTTTTGCAATAAACAACATTTCAAAGCGCGTTTCTACTTCTGGTCCTCCCTTGTGGGATGTGCTTCTAAGATTCTGAAGTTTATGTATTATCAATTTGTTATTAGAATTGTGCTGTGTATCAGAAACAGCATATCACAAAAGAGTTAAGTTAAAAAGGAAATACCTTGTTTCTAGAAAGACGAAATCGTAAACAATTGTCATTCTATTATAAATATAGCAATTACTATGCGAATAAGCAATAATTCGATTTACCGTAGTTTTCAGCTTCTCTAGCCGCGAGATCCGGCAGATAAGATAACAAAGGAGGTAATTGACTCGGGGTTGTGCGTTGCTAATGAGCCTAAAATCGATTGCTCCTTTTACTGGGCATGATCGTTGTGTCGCCTCGAGCGCCTCGTGTCAAGTTAACGACATGGTAAAGACGATTAACGTAGAATCCATTAGACGCGCGATTTGCTTTGCGAAGGATTTAAAGGGAATTGCTTTCGATCGCTAAACTCGTTGTCTCGACAAACTTCCAACTTCTAATCGAGTTTTTACCTAACGAAGTACTCCATTGCGATGTAAACGGCGTTTCATGAAAACGAATGTTCATTTCTCGTGTTTAACACACAAATATTATGTTAAATCAAAACGAATCTGAATTAATCGAAATTATTAACATTTATAATTCCATCATGTTCGTTCACTAAAAATTCTACAAAAAATGCATTTGTTTTTTTAAATTTTCTATCCCTCCTTTTTTCCAAGAAGTATAATTAATAATTCTCTATTTACGTTAAATAAAAACGTACCTATATATAAATCCAGGAAACGTTAGTTCAGTATTTAAAGCTTTCATGATTGATAAATCGCCCGCTCTTCAGGAAAACCACTCGAAGAATAGAATATTTCGGTGGCAGCAAAGCAAAGCTTGCTCTCGTCCCTTCTTCGAGATGTTTATTTATCCACGCCCGAATTGACCATCGACAGCTCGACGCAACGCTACAAATCGATCCTCCACATGCTTTTACTCCACCTCCAAACCTCGCGAAAACAAAACGGGCTGCATTCTTCTTCGTCTCGCATCGGCGCGATTGAATAGAATTTACGAGAGTACGATCACTTCGCTGTACATCGCGCAAACAGCGGTGCTTGAGATCGCGAGAGAGCTCCCGCGGCGGTACATTAGAAAGATTGCTCTATATTTATTATTGATCCGCTATATCTCAGAGAAGCATGGCGAATAAGAGCGATAAAATCGAACAGCGTTTCTCTATTCAGGACGGTGTGCGCAATAGGTGAACAAATCTCGAAATAATAATCAATATCAGTGATTTGAGCAAAACTATCATACATAATTTAAAACAACCATTTAAAAAGAAATACATATTTAGAAAGCGATGTTTTTTTTATTTTAATCGTTATAAGTCCAGAATATTATGTTGATACGTCATAATTTAACGCACTGAAGGAATGATTTGTTGAAATATCCAACATTTTGGTTTAAAACTAACTTTATTAGACTAAGAAAATAATTATATGGGGTTCTCAAACTGGTTGCTAAATCGTCAAAACTTTTTTGAATTGCTCATTAGGTATGTTTGAGTTTTTTACACTAAGAGAGAAAAGTTACTGATTTAAAAAAATATTAGTTGATTCAACTAAATGCAGCGGGCACGGATTGTCGAGCAAATATTTGTTAATTCAAATAAATAACATGTTTTAAATTACAAGATTTTGTTTACCCTACTCATATATATTTAACCTATTGTAAATATATAAATACTTGAATGTCTATTTAATTATATGAATATACTCGATAGTCCAACAAACTTATTTTCAAATCTGCATCTATGCTGAAAAAAATACTAAATTTTAATAAATATATGTTTGAATAGTTCTAAGTAAATATTTACTAGTAAATATAAATATATATTTATTAATATAAAAACAATTTGATTTAATTGTCATTTTTTATTGAGTAAATATTTATTTGCTGTAAGTAAATGTTTACTCTTGATACTATTCAAAGAAATATTAAGACTTAATAAATTTTTTTCTTATGTGTATTTGAAGAATTTAGACACGAAGCATACTTTAAGTATAACCCACACTCATTTTACAAATAATAAGGTGAAAACGATTCTTCGGAACCGTGTTATCAGCTTGAAACTAAAATTCTAAGAAAACGCTGATTATTAGCACGCGACGTTCGTGTATGTGTATTTACATTATTATATATTTCCCCAGGTTCAGCAGGGGGTCCCCAGGGAGACGATAGGAGTGAGATTATCTGCGATAATCCTAGGGGCTCGTCGATGGTACGAACAGCTGCGTGCTAAATCCCAAGAGCGCACCTCCCAATATTTCCGGCGAGAGAGAGAGAGAGAGAGAGAGAGAGAGAGAGAGAGAGAGAGAGAGAAGACAGAGCAGACGTTTGTCTCTCGCGCGCGAGCGCGTTCCTAAGAGTCTCTAATGAGGCTGTGGCACGTCAGTCTGCTTAGAGACGCAGGTATCTGCAAGAAAGGCAGAGGATCGACGGCCCAAGTGCGGCTGGCATGCGAACTATGTCAACGAAGTCCACAACCGACAGCGATGCAGCCTGCATTGTCTGCGTAGATGAAATCCCCCTCCTCCTCTCTTGCACGAACGCCGTGAAAGTACGCCAAAATTTACTCGCGTCGTGTCAAAGTATGTCGATAATGCGAAATAACAGAAAAATAAAGTATGAAAAAGACAATTCATTGGAACAAATGAAAATAACGGATAATGTAACGTTGCGATATTTTCTACAAATTGGCGTTTCTCATAGAAAAGTTTAGAAGGATGATAATTAACTCGATATTTATCTCATAAAATTATTGACAATTAGATTAATTTAATCGCAGGGTCATGTGCAAAAAGCTTAGTAAAAGAAGCTTAGAGTTTTCGTAGCGATAGTTCATCCGCAGCTTCAATCAAATTTGCTTTAATTATACGTTGCGTTTATCCACGTTATATTCTCAGATTATTATTATTATATTTGCGTATGAGGGATTCTCTCAACAGCTTACGACTCGTGTATAATAATCCGTTACAGTCCAGCTACTTTACTGCGGTATTACGCAGAGAAATTAAACGCAGGCGGTATGTTTCACGCACACCTGCGTTCCAGAGTATTAACCCCCTCACACCCCACTGCCTGTTTCTGTCCCGTATAAACTAACGTTCTGTGCATCCCCGTAGCGATTTTCAACGCCAAAGTATAAGCAAGATAAATGCCATAACGACGTGTATTAAACAATACTTAAGTAGAATGACTGTTACAGCTTCCCACCAAAGCATAAATCTTGGTTTAAAGAACATAAATCAAAGTATCCTCCTTTTCAGAGAAAATAAATAATTGTGACAAATCTGGATAGTACGTTAATCAAACTTGATGATATCAGTACTGAAATGAATAATTTTAACTGTGAAAAAAAATGTGATAAATATCCGTTTAAATCGTTAAATTCGACCTATTTAAATTTCATCATTCAAGTATGAATTCAGGATTGAAAAGATCATCATTATTAAATTGCGATTCAAGGATATAACAGCTGGTCTTTTGCCTTATATAGGTAACACCTGGGCACATCCAAGACCTATGGAGAGATCAAACGAATTGGTTCTGGATTGATTGAGCAAACTTTCGAACGTTATCACCCCCCAACTTCTCCAGCGTTCCCACTATATTCCACAAAAATGACAGCAGCTTATAATTCCCTGTAGGACAGTGTAGGAGCTGCCACGGTAAATTGGGACTATACAAGGAGATGAAAGTTGCCAGCGACTTAACCGACGAGCCTGACTCGCTGGCTCGACGGAGGCTAACGACGCGCCATGCATTTTCCTGGCGCATTTACCGCAGAACGTGGCGGGAACGGGGGCGGTTTGTTCGGTGGTAAACAGGAGCAGAGGACTAACGGGAAGAGGGCCGCAAAGTTTCGGTCGGTCGACGTTGGTTGCAACGAGGTCAGATATTAAAACGACTTTCAACCATCCCTTCCGCGCGCATCCCTGGGATCATCAACCCTTTTCGACATACATGTGTATATGAAATCGATGGAGAGAAACGTGATCTACGGAGATTATGAAGTTCTGACGGCTGAATCGCGACCGCGACTCTTGTTTTTCAGGGAAGATCTCTCTTTCTCTCTTTCTCTTCCTCTGCTTCTTCCTTCGCGTCTTTAACTGTTCTTCCTTTCCTCAACTCCACAACATCCAATTTCTTGAGGAAGTTTACGGCGTGGCGTGGGAAAATTGCCCGTTATATATTAAAGACGTCCTCAGAATGGTAAACAGAACGACTTTCTGCGAAGGAGGCGGACGAAAGATTATGCGACAGTCTCCTAGTCGGAAAAGGATTATCAGACGTGTCTTCTCTCTTATCCGTGGTACCTTATTGCTCGTGCCTCCTTTGAGAATGCGTTGGCGTTATTCGGGATGAGCCGCTCCCCTTGCAGAGACTGCCTAATTTCTCGAACCCCTTTTTGCGTCTTGCCACGTATTTTCCCCCTGCTGGTTGCGTCTATTTGAGTCGGCAAACTTTCCGGCGAGGAGAATGATATAGAATTGCGTATGAAAGGATTTGGTTGTTATTAATGTTTCAACGATATTATCGAGAGCAAGAAAGGATTGAAGCACTGGGACCGATATGCAGGTTATATTCAGTCCTTTCATCTATACACTTTAATTTATTCCATAATGTTTCTTTAATGAAAATTTAATCAAACGTGAAATTCCGTTTGAAACTCGATGTGGCATTCCGAAAAGCCAAGAGGGCAACAGCTTTATAATGCTACAATCGCTTTGGTCTTTGATACTCATACTTCAAATAATACATGTTCCCGAGACATGTAACAAATAAATAATTGCATACATTTCACGAGAAGAGCGTGCTTCCGACTAACAATAAGTATTGATTATTTCTGATGAATAATTTTTGTGACTACAATTAGCAACGAACAAACGTTATCATGAAAGACCCGCTTGAACGTCGGACACGTTTTATTCTCGAACACGATGTTTCATGCAGATCAAAGAGCTTTCTGTATATAACTTCATCGCTCTAGATTCCCGAGAATACATTCTCAGCATTTCTTTCGCGTGGATAGTCACGTTGCAGTAAATTGTGCCGACGAAGAACTCCGTCGAAGGCACAGCGCGTTTTGCACGTAAGACTGCAGGGCTGGTAGGTGTTTGTAGCTTTCAGAGAACCGCTCGCACGGTACTCGAGCACGGTAAATACTGCGCAAAAGACGTTAATGAGTGTTTTCGCGTTTTCACCCGACTGGCGAACGAAGCTGGCGAAGAGAACGGCGAGTTGCGCGGCTCCCTTCATCCTCCTGGCCCTGCGGTGCTTGTTTTTCGGCGATTTCTTCGTCGGCGGGAAGCGCTATTAACTTCGTCGCGAGGCACGCGAGCCCATTTTCCATTCGACGTTGATCGATCGCCGGTGAATTTCGTGGAGCTTCGCGGTAGCGAAGCCGAATTTATCGGTGCGAGGCGAGAAACGAACTCGATGAATGACTCGTAAGGAGTTCCTTGTACGCGAACTGCACACTCGCTTCATCACGCGCGCTTGATAAGGCGATCGACGATGTAAATCGTTATATCAAATACGCCACGAATCGACGTTGTTAACACTATGCGCGCATGTTAAGAACTGAGAATCTGATCAAAAGGAAAATGTTTGAAAAATGTTTAATTAAGGATATTTTGGCTATACAATATTAGCTAAAAGTATCAGTCAAAGTAAGCTAATCATTTAAAAAATTTTGACGATATTAACCCGTTAATATGCTTTAAAAGCAACTGGAAAAACAAAACAACAAATAATTTGGCTTATAATGGTTAACAGCAAAACGACATATTTTTCTGCAATTTTAGGTCAATAACTTTTAAACAAATAAATGAATCCAAATAAACAATTGCATGAATATTTATTATTGTTTGATCAATACACGTTTAAAATGGGATTTAATTTTTAATGTTATTTCCCCATCAAATTTACAAACAAGTACTACAAAACACGATTATTTTACATAAGAATAAAAAAAAATTAAACAACTTTTTAACCAATAAGAAAACTGTGCTCAAAATTTTACAGATATTTAGACTTAATAATACAACAATCTATGAAATTTTTATATTTTTGGTAATGTTTTGAGATGTAACATACACATCCTTAATCTACTATGGACGAGCGAATACATTTGAAATCATTCTTTTTTACTTTATAAACTATTCGTTCGATTTTTATGAAACTAGGTTTATAGAATAATTGAATAATGTTCTCTGTTCGAATTAAGGCCAAAAATATAAAATTCAAAATGGTAAATTTAATATAGCAGATAGAAATTTAAAAAATAATTTGATTATCATAAAACTTGGTTTTAGGGAACTTCTAATTACAAAGTAACATCAAGTTTCCAGTTTCGCTTTATATGAAGCTCATCAGTGCTACGTAAACAGTACTAATTTTCAAACTGCTTTCCAAACTCTGATTATGAACCCTGTGATACCAAATCCTCCTTCATTGAAGGTTACTACCCTTTTGAAATTCGACATTTTCAGGCTACATTCAAACTTAGCGATACCAGGAACCTTCTAAAACCGAGTTTCACGGTAATCAAATTATTTTTTGAAATTAAAATTCTATAATTTCTAAGACCAGAAACAATTCGAGCGATAATAGTATATATATATATATATATGCAACATTCTCTTTACATAACTTCACACTTAAATCGATGTACAACTACTAGACTTCCGAATTCATTCGACTCACGGAGATAACTACTTTCGCTGCAAAATGTAGAGTAAGCAAGATGAAAACCACATTTAGCGTTGAACGAACGATGTGAATGGGAACCTGATGACACTAATACCTCTCGCTTCGCGTTTTCTGTCGCTCGGACTCGGAGCGAGCCTTTTAATTCTGTTTCCGTGGTGGTAATCCTCGTTCGCGAGGTACGTCTTTGAGCATCACGAGCACGTATCTCGGATCAAAATATTAGCTGCATCCAATACAGCAAGGAGACAGAGCCTGAGGCGGACATTCACGTTCATAATATCGAAGTCGCATAGACGTGCTGAGTGTACGTACCTACATACACGTAGAAAAGCGATGCTCGGAGCATTGATGTCAGGATGATGAGGGTTGCGAGAGCTCGAGAGAATCCCAAAAGAAGTCGCGAGGACGACGACGGCGGTGCAAAAATGTATGGGGAGAAAGGACAAAATGGAAACGAGCAAACGCAGGAACTTAAGAAATTTCGAAGCTAACAGGGGCGATATCAAGGAATCACCTCGTCATGAATTCGTTGAAATCCGTCTAACGAAGAGAGTTCTCCCCCATCTCCTTCCTTTCACGAATTCCATACGAGTTTCATTTGCATGATAAGATAAGCCGCGTGATCGACTAAGTAAATGTTCACGTTGTACACGACTTCACTGACCTGTTAAATAATGAAAAATGAAGGAAAAGGAACTGTATTTTTATCTTTATTTGTGATGATTGTCGAGTCTGATGGAAATGGAAATTTGTACGATAAAGTCAAATGTGATTTTACTCTACTTTATGGTTATTCTAACAAGAAAACATACATTGAAAAAGAAATAGATTAAGTGCTACAGCAAAGCTATAGCTTACTGCACGAATTCAACATCTATAAGAAAGTTTGATGGTTAAACAAATCGCTAATGTTATTCAACTGTCACTTTGCTACTTTAACAGAAAACTGCAGAGTGTCCGTATATGATGACTATAGATTTGCTGAATCAGTGAAGTTTTCAGCTGTTTTTTTTTTTCTGTGTGCAGGAAAGTGTTCCCCTCCAATTTTAATGAGCTTTTAATATGTTGTAGTCTGGACCAAAATAAGGGATACTTTTTTTGCACTTACCCATGTATATTTTCAAAGGAGGGTGAAACATCCAAAAATCAATTAATTTCTTTCGAAGTGAATATCGTTGAAACTGTAAGATACGGAAAAAAATTTTTTTAATAAAAGTTCAATAATTTGAAGAGTACTTAAAAATCGTAATTTATAATTAAATGTAATAACTTATTGAACAAAAAACTTTTTTTATTTAATTAAAAATTTTTTAATTATTATCAAATATTCTTGAAATCATTCAACTTTTATTTAAAAATTTTCTCCATTCTTTATAGTTGCGACAATATTCACTTCAAAGAAACAAACCGATTTTTTTCAAAAAAATGTTTTATCTTCTAAAAATACGTATGGCATGTATAAAAAAGTACTTTGTCTCTTATTTTACTTGAAGAGACTACAACATATTAAAAGCTCATCAAAACTGGAGGAGGATTTCCTGTGTTTTCTTGTAAGTACTGAAATATTCGTATCTCTCTGCATGTACATTGCAATAAATTGAGAATTCTAGCAGCCGTATCTTCATCATTTATTAATAAGTAGGCAAAAGTAAATGTCACAAATATCGAAAGAAGCATTTCATATTCCACTTCTCTTCCCTCTTCTAAATTAATAGAACTGGTTCAAATTACTAAACCAATTAATCGCGCGCTAGTACCAATAAATCTAATGCGTTTATTTGGACAGGATTAATCGAGCAACTATTGATGCATCCGCTAATTATCCCGCCACGAACGAAGCCGTATCAGTCATACCATCGCGTCGAGCAAAAAGGCAGCATTTCGTACGCCAGTCTCGTCGCGTGAATGCACATAATGGCGACGGTGAGTCGTAGTCACGTAGTCGCGATCAGTTCCATCGAGTGCGAGCCGCGGGAGATAAATCCTCTCGCAAAAACGAAATACGCCGGCGCGACGCGATGGGATGTAGCGCGCAGCAGCCCCCGTCCGGGACGGAATCGCGACAGGGGTGGCACACGAATCGGACGGGATATAATATGAATATAATAATTTATGGTGTATCGGGACATCAGCGCAAGATGTTACCAGCCAGCCAAGCGACCCTTTCGCTGCTTTCCGACGACTATCCCACCCTTACCGATCATATTACGACGGAAAAGCTCTATCTTCTCTCCTCATCCTCTCCCCTGCCACCCGTAAGCTTTCTCGTCTACATTATCTACGCACTCCATACGTAATGTCGGTGAAACAGCTCGCGCTGACGCTTTCGAAACTAATGCGTCTTGTCTCTCTCCGTTAGTCATTGGAGTGGTTGGCTGGTTGTACGAAGGGATACCTGAGGGAGATATGGCGGAATCGAATAGTGAGACAAAGAGACTGAATCGAGTATCAGAAGGGAAATATTTTTGATTGTTCTTGACAGCTTTCATATATATACAAATACGCCATCCCTCGTTCGCCGTGCATTTAAATGAGTCCCTCTATAATGTTTCTTCATGAATAAACAGGGGTCTTCAATTTAGTATACCTGTTATGTTCGCCATGCAAGGATAACGTCAAAGTTGTTATCGCGTCCTGCAAACGGCTACCGAACTTCCCAAAAGCGTTTTGGGACGTTTCCCCGCGTGACCGTCGTCAACGCGTCGAGTTGATCGATAATATTCATCGAAGTGTATACACCCTATGTATCTATGTACCTCGCACGCGGTTCAACAGCTCGTCGGAAAGGACTGATCAATGCCAGAGACACGGTAAGGCGAGATAGAAATGTGAAATATTATTTTAGCCGGGATGAGGATGAGCGAGGAAGTATCGATAACAAAAAAAAAGAAACTTTTTGAGAGCTTTAGATAATGCTAACGTTACTTGTCTCTATTGTGAATACACAGGGCGTCCCGAAATATCGCAGCAAGAAAGTATTCAAAAAATTAAAAAAGTTATGTATACATTTTCATTTCAAACAATATAATTTTTAAGATATAAGGGTAAGTAAATAAAGCCAATTACAGATTATTTCATGGTCACTTGTCCATGAATCACGTATGTGGTAGTATTTAAACGCGCATTTCAACGTCCGTAATTGTTCATATTATAATCCTGATTATTTCACAAACTATTACTTAAAAATATATAAATAACTTTTTTTACTGTGGTACTTTGATTCGCGAATTTCGGAACATTCTGTATACTATATGATACTATAAATTTTGATATGATAAAAATGTATTATAGGTGCAAAGTTTTATTAAACTGGCCGCACACGATGCATGATTTTCATGCTTACCCTCTTGCATGCTGATCAATGTTACTTTGCTCGGTTCGCTGAATAAACGTCATCACACGAAGGTGGCAACCGTGGTGGCTCTAACCTATACATCTCACATACGCGCGCGCATGACACTAATCAATCACGTGAGTGATTCTTAACGTTTTGATTGGCGCGTGCAAGAAAACGAGCATGAAATAATGCACTATATCAAACACAGAAATCAAAGATGGTAGTATACTTCGGTCAATGCACCAAGGTGTTTAGCACACATCAGAGCAGGCACAGCAGCATGTAAGCCCATTATGCAGAAAATCATCGTGTGTGGCCAGCTTAACATTAAGAGAATATTTATTATTATAAGATAATATTATATACACTGCAACGTTATAGTTGTATTTTAAACAAAATCCCGGTTTATGTTACATGTGACATAGTCATAATACTTTGCGTGCATCCTGAGAAAACCCTTTTGCAAATGGCTGAACAGGAAGGAACGAAAACTCTCGCAGGTTTGGGGTTTTTATCCCTGGCGGTGGTCAGCGGCGTAAAAATTTCATCAGCGGACGACTTTTTTCGCGGGAGAAAAAACCGGCGCCGGGCCGACGCGCGTACACGTGTGTAACGCGCGCCCGGAATTAATTACGCGGCGTCGCAGAGGCTAATTTGCATATTACGAAATTAAAAAGTTTCGCAACTTTAATTCGGACCGGCGCAATGAATTCTAATTTCCACGGAGTTAAGCGGTCATTTTACAAACCGGCCGGCGTCCACCCGGTATTCTTGCCTGCATTTAAGAACCTCTGAGATTCGCGTGAGTGTAATATGAATCTTAAAAGGTACAAATAAAGATAAATTGTAAAAAGGACCTCTTTATATTTGGAACCCTTTGGTCGATGGATATCTAGATACCTAAATTAAATTTTAAACGGTAATATTTTTTATATTTTTGTGCAAATTTCGTTGACATCTCAAAAACTTGACCCTTTGAACAACAGATAACAGTTTTGCACAGATTTTATTTCGTTTTCACTTTTACATTTTTAGAGGAAAAACATGGTAGTAAAAAAATAAAAAATTATGCATTAACACTGTTACACATAAAAAGTGTAATGGCAACTTAATCCCTTGAATTAAATAACATTTTGTTATTTTTAATCTTTATATGTGTCAAAATGTAAAGCAATTCATTTCTGTGATTAGCTTCAAAATAAACAACGTCTATATTAATGCATGCATTTAGTAAATAATAATAAATAAATAATAAAGTTGAATCAAATTTAATACATTTTCTTGAGCTACATTGTTTTAATTAAATTAATGATATATTGAATAGGAGCAGTGACGCCTACAGAAATAATTAAAGATCAAAATTACGAATTTAACAGTACAAAAGGATTAAAGCATAAACCGTACACTGCAGATCAATGCACACGGAGAAAATTTTATATTTAAAATTACTATAATGTGGTAGTAGCTGCGGTCTTCATGTAAATTATAAGTTTAAATGCAATAGTTATTTTTTTAAAAACAATAATATAACGTAATTTTTACACTTTTTCATAGTAAAAATTTTTTATTACAAAATCAAATACACCCAGCAAATTTTGTTTGCGTGCCATAGTAAAAATTAACTGTTTTCATGTTAGAATATGGCTTAACAAAATAATTACTTTTTATTTATGTGATAAAAATTAGTATTACCATAGTAAAAGTTAAGTCGGAATCATATTGTGAGAGTCCATCGAAAATACAAGACATAGTAAAGTATAATTTAAAATTGTATTAAAACTTAATATAAAATTTTCTCTGTGCAGTTATCAGTTGCTCGAAATCAATTATTAAATTCTGCTAATCTGAGAAATTATTTTATTTCGTGTATTAATTAGAGATATCAGTCTCTCGAAGAACTCTTGTTTCTTTCTAATACAGTAGAAACGTTTCACGCGTGCAGTTTTTCGTCGAATGAATCGCGTCGATGCTTAATGCGAGGGAAAACACGCGTACGAAAGGACGCCGAGATCGATCCAGCTGCAAATTGGTTCTGAATCGGTAATCACAATAGCACCCTTCCAACTTTAACGGGATTACTGCAACGCTCTCACGTCGTGTAACTTCATTCGTTCTTTCCATCGTTCCGTCTCTCTTCGTTCCCGTATCCACGGCGCTTCGCAACACTCTCGCTCTTTTTTCCAGACACATCGGTTTGGATTTCTGTTCCGCATTAATAGGCAACGCAGCTCCCCGCCTGTCTCTTTTCCCGCCCTGGCAGAGATTTAATGCCGTTCGCGCGCGGATAGAAGTATATGGCGCGCGCTCGTATATAATGCGTCAACTTAATCTCCGAATAACGCGGCCGAATTTTTTATCGCTCGCTCGCTCGCTCGACCTACAATATACAGCAGAATATACGCGGATGATCGTAAAACACTTTTCCCGCACGCGCACCCTCGCGCAATGTTTTTAGGATCACCAACTGCAAGTACTGTACGCGTGAGTTGCAGGCGGTTTTGAAGTGCCAAGTGTGAGGAAAATTTTTAGTACTGTAATCATTCTGCAGCTTGAGAGTTGGAAAAAAGCGCCTGTACAAAATGTAGACAAAGAACCCTCTCTTTCGTACCGATCCGTTTATTATACGCAAAATGATTTCGACTGTTATGTACGATCTTGATTCGAAATAAATATCCATCCTATTACTCTCTGCGTTTTTTCATTATTCATCCACCTCCGCCTCCATCCTCGCCTTACATAGATTGAACGTTCTTACCGTTATATCGCAATCCTTTCTTCCCTTCGGCAGTACACCGTTTCTTTTGCAGCCATACTTCAACCCCGCGCTGACTCGCTCTTATTTTCCATATTGCCAGGCACGACGCATTTTTCGCCGCAGAAAGGCGACGGCGGTTGGTCGGTTGCTTTATTTCGCCTCTCTTACATTTTTCCAAGCGACGTTATTGCGGCTGGTAATGCACGTGTTCTGGAAAGAGGCGGGGAAGGATTGCACATAGACCGGAAACACGAATTTCCACCTTCGGGTACCGTCCGCGCCGAGTGCCAAAGTAACGATTTACATTCAATCCCGGCAAGTTAAGCGACCGATTTCCGCGACCGATTCCCATTTGCGTGCCGTCGCAATTTTCTCGCGCGCATTTGCACGTTCGCGGACGTGTTACCTTAAATACATAACGACTGATGTAAAATGTAATGCAGGGAGAAGAGCGACGAGACTTTCTGGAAGATGAATCTACACTGCCGAATTCGTTTCCTCAGTTTACTTATCAGGATTGTCATAAATTCTTCATCCTAAAATTCCATTTTCCCTGATTTTCAGCCAAAATTTTAGGATTTTTTCCTAGCTTACTTTCAATAATATTAAAAAAATTTTATGTATTTTTTGTCCCGATTGTTGTATGTCCCGTTAAATATTTTGTTGACAGAGCAATTTAATATAGCAATGTATATTAACTATTAATGTTGCTGACACTGCTTGAATTTTTAATTGTTCGGTTGGTAGCAGCGTAGGTATATTAAATTTCTTAAAAACCAAAAATTTTTATTTTTTAGAAAATTTTGCAAAATTCCTTGATTTTCATTTTTGTGGCAATCCTGCTTATCATTGATATCTAATCTATATCTTAACATATTTGTCTGCATTTTTACGAATTAAAAATAGCTTGGAATTGAAAGCTACGAGCAGTCAAAATAAATAGCAGAATAAATTGAAAAGATTATAAGTTTTTACAATTTTTGTACGTTTATAGGTAACAAGTTAAAGATGCTCCCATTAAAAACTTGCTTGTTCTTTATAGCAAACTGATCATATCATAGCATTTATAAATGAACGGACGGAGCGCGAATGAGAGAGTAGCGATTAACGCGAACGGGAGTGTTCGAGAGGTTTGAGATATGAAAGAGACGAGAAAATGCCGAACATCCGGGAGTAAGACGAGAGAATGGGAAAGCAGCCGTCATATTTCTCACTGGGCGAACAATAGCGCCCTTAAACGGTCGCCGTTTTGCGCGTGAATATATATTCAAAAAATCGCCACACGACCCTCGGGCAAGACTTAAGGCGACTCTGAATGACAGAAGTGACGTCTGAGGATAGAGAGGAGGGGTTAATCCGTCAATGGTGTCTAATGGCCGAATTCTACGGACAGAAAAGCGGCCGTTTAGGCGATTCTCATTGTCGCGTAGGACAAATTTAGCGTGAAAATGCGAGAACTCCGCGATCTCTTATTGTGCGTGCTGCGATCGCAAAATGCGATTTGTGCCCGGTATTCTTTGTTCACAAAAAGGGGTGCGTCAGATATGGTACGGCTTACGCGGATTTGTTAATGGCTCTTTTATGACGAGAGAAAACGCTTAGGCTTCGACCCGTCCAAAATTTCTTGATGAGATTTTATTCCTTCCGACGGGAGCTTCTCGGCTACCGTGAACTTAGCAAAAGTAAGGAAGCGAGCTTAAAATTATATTATAGTATTCCGACGACTCTGCCATGCTAGTTAACGTAATTGGAGTTTATATTACTCAGACCAAGGATTGTATGCGTAAGTAAAGTTATAAAAACAAGCGTTTCTGTAACAGTATTAAAATTACTTAATTAAATTAAAATTGTAATCGTGGAACTTTGAGAAAACTGTTTTTAAGTAAATGAAAATTTCTAATTAATCTGTGATAATATTTTTCGTCTTATTTAATTAAATTTATTTCATTTTGTATACCTAGCAATTTTACATTTTAAATATAAATGTGTATCGTGTGATATTTTTATTATCGATAGGCTAATTTGTCAAATAAATTGTTTTTAAATGTGCATTGGGGATAATCGTGAGATATCGATTGCAAGACATAAATTTTTCAAGCACATCGAGCTCTGACCTCTTTGCACGCATTTGCGATTGTAATCGGGGAAAAGTTGTCGATTTTTAAAAGCAACGTAGCGTCGCGTCGGTCGCGACCGATAAAAAGCGACGTCGATAAATACAATGTAGAGATTATTTAAACGAACGAGCTCGGTCTGTATCGGATTTTCGGAGCGAGACGTCGCGCGCGTTTTCGATTGCGCGTCCTCGACATTTTCCCGACCATTTTCCCCGCACATTCCGACAGCGAATACGCAAAAATCGGTCAATATTTCACGGGACCAGCACGACGAACCCTTCGGTACTCGCTGTCATCGATATTTAAACGAAATCCACCCACTGTTTTGAATGGCAAATATTTACGCCAACTCCGGGAGCTTCCGGGATTATGCCAACCTTAAAAGCGGAACTTCGATTTCACGTCGAAGCCGAGAATACGAGCTGTGACTCGTCAGTATCGAATACGAAATATCGGTAGTTTTTCAAACGATTGAAAATCAAGCGACTATTCGTCGAGTTGATCGTCGAAAGATGAACGGAATCGAATTTTATTCTTTATGTACGGTAACTTGAAGCGAATTTTAACTTTAATAGAATATTCATTTGCAAATAATGTAATTATATAAGAGTAATTAAAAGTAATTAAACGAATGTAAAAACAGCATCTAGTCAAATTTTTGTGTTTCAAAAAGAGAAAAGTTAAAATTGGTCAGCTGTCCTGTTGCGCGTATTTTGTTATTTATTCATATACTAGTGTTTTATTTACGCTTTTATTTTATAACAGGGCGAATTTTGCGTCCCTCTATAATTCCAGAAAAATGGCAATTTTCGAGTTGCAAACTGACGAACGAAGCAGCGCGGTGAAGCGCGATGCGTGTGTGCCATTGACATATATATGTACGTAATTTCATTAGAAGTCGCGTCGAATCAACGATGCGAGCGCTCCATTTCCTGTTTGTTTCCGGGCAATCCGGGGAAATGATTAAACATTTTGCTCGGGCTGGCCGACGGCGGTAAACTCGTGTACGAGAGCTCCGCACGCGCACCGCCATCCGTTTTATATTACGCGATAATTGACAACGACGGACGCGGTAAAAACGGCGCGTAATAAACTCTAATCAAAGTCGGTTTGCACGAATTTCACGCCGCGAGGAACATTCAATCTCGCGACCGTGCGCTAATTACAGTCGGCGAAATTGTGCGCGGCAACGTATACAAAGCCAGACCCGTTCCACCTAGCTACGAATGATAACGTTATAGTAATCGTGGCCCGCAGGAATAATGCATCAGTATATGTATATTTGGTACTCCTCCTCGGGTCGTATTACATTCGTAACGATGAACTGATTCACGTTACCGCGCCAAAATGGCGCATTATGCCGATGCGAGACGATGCATTGCTTGAAAAATATGCGAGAAATATGTAAGACTGCATAACGCTTAATATCAAATAAAAGAAGCAATTATATTGACCGTTTTTATTTTTTTAATTTATATTTTATATCTTTTGTGTAAAAATAGAATTCTGAAATTTTTTAACTTTTCAATAATTATCTTCTTTATAGCTACTGATAAAATATTTGATTTTTTACTTTCTTTGTTAGGTATATTATAGTAATTTATTCGCTTATTGTTTTTTAATAAGTAAAAAACATTGGTATTTCTAGCGTTAAAAGTTTACTTTCTAGTAAATTTTGAAAATTTTCGATAATTCTGTTTGGCAAAGATAGAAATTATTTTATTACTATAAAAGGGAATAGTAATGTGTGTTAACAGTTTTGTATTGACAGTTATTACTATGAATTAGATGGATAATCCTTTGCGATGATTCTTAGCAATCCCAATCTATCCGCAAAGTGAGTCGCGACTTTCACGAGAGACACCTTTTGCAAAATCGTAATTATCAGTAACGTCGTTAACGCTTAAAGTGACGAACCTTCGAAGAGGCGAGGAAGAGATGAGGACGAGAAGGGAACGAGAAGGGACGAAAATTTCAGAGGCACCCACTCGGGCGCGCGCTAAACGATACGCTCTCACCCTTTGGCCCTTTGTGCTCGGTGACAAAATTTAACGCCCTCCTCATAGGCGCGCCATTAAACCTGTTGGAAGAGACGGCGGGAGGTTAAAACCGAATTCCCCTCTCCCGCCATGGCCCTCTGCCACCCCCGTCGACCTTGTCGCGATGAAAGCCGCCAATTTACACGCGCGGCGGGGGTGGATTCTCGAGGACGCGGGAAATCTTGCGGGACATAATGGAAAATGTAAGAGAGAGGGCGAGAGAGCGCGTTCATGTTCAGGGAAAGCGCGGGGGGTGCGGGCTGCGAAGACTCGCTCGGCGCCCTCTCACGCGTGGCGTTAGGGGCGGGTTCATCCCTCGGAAAATATTCCCGTTGGAAATTATCGTCGCTGCCGCCGCTTCGACCTCTTAACGGAGTGGTCGCGCGTATGTGCTGAGAAAACACACCTCGGCGAGCCGGCGTGTCGCGGGGGTGGTAATGGAGATAATTTCTGGAAGGGGTACGGCGGACCGCCGTCGCATTGTGTGCTTTATCGAGCCTGTAGTCGCGCGCGCCAAGTGCTTTCGCTCGCTGTTAATGTTTGTTAATCCGTAAAACGTTAAAATTACGTTTATTATCGAGTAAAATGTCATATAAAAATGTAGACGTACAATTGAGATGGAAAATGCTCCAGCGCGTAGGAAGGAAATAAAATGAAGTATTTGAGAAAATTCTATACATCTAATTTAATGCGATTTATAAATTAATGGATATACTCTAAGTATACAAAGTTTCTCAATATAGACAATTTTCGTATGTCACTTATCGGATGACACATCTCTCAATTTTAATATATTTCAATTCTAAAATAATTTTCTGTATAACAGATCATTCTCTATCCACGTCAACCGCAATTTAGCAGGAAAAAATCCATAAATAAAAACCAAATCGGATATCGCTCGCATTGTACGACTGTCACGCTTTTTCCCGGATTAATCGGAAGATAACGTTTACAGTTTCGGTGATTGTAGCAAAAAAAAAAAATTTGTCGGTCTTTGTGCACGGAGCACAGAACGTCTGGCGCGTGTAATTCGCGCTTTTTTCCGGATCGGCCAACGCAATATCGCGGACGAGAAGAGATTTATCGGATCCGACGCCGCATTAGGAGAGGGCGGAGAAGAGGTAGCACACGGAATGGAGTGTCCAGGATATCGATGACAAATAAACGCGCAAAATCTCTCGTTTCAAAGCTTTGGCCGCGCTACTATCGGGTTTAACTAGCGCGGCTGCATATTCGGCCGCGGTGAATCCGAGACGCGCGGATACGGATTAGGCTCGCAAGGAACGACTTGGAGACCATTTTCCCCGATTTCCACGAGCTTCGGACATAGAGTATCCGGGAAAATAAGATGTGTATTTCGTACACATTATAATGGAAATGCAAAATTCAAGACAGAGTCCCTCAACGAATTCAATTCTAAGAGTATCATTAAAGTTAAAAGGAATTATCAGAAACATAACACTTTGCTCTGCACGTCTGAGATATTTTGGAACGTGATACTAGTTGTCTTTGGACGTTTTGATAGAGATTGATCGCTTGGTAGGAAAAGTAAATCAATTATGTGGCGGACAAAATGTCATACCATTTAGTTTATACGTGATACATTTATTTTTAACAAAATTAGTACAGAAATGGTATAAAATTGATTTTCAAAGTCTGAAAATTGAATAATTAAATGGTACGACATTTCGTCACCCTTATATATTTATTATTAAGTTAATGGGAATTTGTAAGTATCTTTATACTTATAAATACATATACACTGTCTTCATTGTATAACGACAACATGAAATTTTGCAACTTGACTACAAATTCTGGTAATCCTCCTCTCTTCGCGTAATTTCCCACGTTTCCAGCGCAGCGAATTAACGTAGTTCGTAATAATTACGATTTCACGAAGCGCGCTTTATGAAACTTGCATCCAGCTCAATTCGCACACGTGGCGACGTCCTTCGCGAGTGCCCTGAGAATTTAATGAGATACACAACAGGGAAGATTGTCGGTGTAACGATGTTGTAATCATATTGGAATGTATGAAAGGCAACAAAGCTTGCAAAAAATTATTTTTAATTAATAATATTCGAAGGTATACGTGGCACGTTCATTATCGTCACGCTCATTTGCGACTAATTTATACATTACAAAATAATTTAAAATTTATTTAAGTTTAATTTTGAAATGTTAATTAAAGTATTAAAAATGATAATGCAATGTAGAAATTATTCAATGTAAATTAAATTGAAAGATGTGTATGTAATTTCTTTGCATATATTATTTCTGTTCGTGTATTACCATAACCGAAACTGCAACGAGAACAGCTCCGAAAATGTCATGATGGTATACCTATATAGAGTTTCCTAGTCGGTGTTTTCCGAATTCAACCGAATTTCCGAAGCGCATCGTTCGTCTAAATCTGTCGGAAGGTATACGCGACATGGGAATTCGGTTTCCGATTTCCTCTTCTGTAATCTCAGACTGGACGAATCAAAGCTCTCACTCACTCCCTCTTTCTCTTTTCCGCCCGAACCACCCTCCGAAAATGCATTATCGAATTAGCCAGTGGCTGCGCTCCTTTGACGCTTGGATGCCGGAAACGCGAAGGGCGATAGTGGTACGAAGGGACGAAAGCCACGAGAGGAGGAGGACACAGGAAAGTTCGCAACGCGCGCGATCGTTACTTCAACACGGTGTTATCTTACACAGCTTCGCTATTTTATTCCCCTTTCTCCTTTCTTTCCGCCTTCTATCACCCTTCGAACCGCTTATAACCCCAACGAATTATTCGCAACGTTCGATTTCAACTGAATGGATCAAATTGGAATAAAAATTAAATTTAGTTGAAATTAGAACGCAAGTGGATGTTATTTTAGTGACCTTTTATTATTTGATCTCATTTCCTTTCGAAATAGAACTTCACTCGGAAGCTGCCATTTACATGCCGGGGACGAATTATTTATAACGGCCACAGATCAATACTCATTCAGTCGAAGGAATCTGACGACAGAATAAGAAATTAAGTTTAGTTTAAATAGTATGTGTTATTTATACGTAATTCCTCTTCTCATTTTAAATTCTTTACTCATATCTACGACGATACTTATTTCTACGTCAGAGTTATAAAAAAAATCCAATAACATAAGCAGCTATATATATATGTACGTTAACCTAAATTCTTAATTAAATTCGCAGACAGAAATTCAGGTTTTTCTGTTTTGTGAGTATTATTAATTCAAATATTATACTTTTAAAGTTTCCTTTCTAAATTCTTCATTTCTTCCTTTCTTTATTTTATAGGTCTCTTCCTCCGATATCGTTCTTCTCGTAGACGGTCACACGTGGCGAGCCTTCCATTAATGCACCGATCAAAGGACCAAGCTTCTGATCTCTTGCCGAAGTCATACCTTACAACCTCCCCAGAATAATCAAGCCGGGATACTTTTACGCGCAAAAAAAAAAAAAAGGACCAAGAGAAGTTTTTGCTGTTAAAAAAAGAACACAAAGGAGACAGGGGAACTAAAAGCGCTTGCTAACAAAGGGACGACGACATCCCGCACAGGCGAGAGCAAGCGCGAGAAAACTCCGGTTGGCGTATTTCACGACATTACCTGATACCTTGCGGTTCCTTTGCCTTAACATCCTTCGTATTCCGAAGCGTACTCGTTCTTCAGTCCAGTTTAAACGTACATTACGACGCACTTTACGACATTGCACATACACTGATCGTCGCACATCTGTATAGTCATGTATTTTATAAATATATACGGCGAAAATCAACTAACGTATCTCGTAAGATAATTCTTAAAAATAAGATGTATCAATATTTACAAACTTTATTAAGGAGCCTATTCTGCAACTCTTAACGACTGCAACGATATCATTACATTGCACAGATTTTGTATACAGTAAAAAAACTGTGCAATGACAATTTAATGATATTGTTAGAGTCGTTAAGAATTACAGAATATGCTCCTTAGAAGCATCTTGGTAACTAATTCGAATCGAAAATCTTAATCCCGCTGGTCTGCTAAAATTTCAATAATCGTATTGTTTGGAGATCAATATAATTAAAAAGCTCTAAAAAATATATAAAAATAATAAAAAATTTCATTTGAAAAAATTTTATATTAACCAATGAAATCATCAAATGCTAAAGAAAAGTTTTTAAATAAAATCTTATTGTTACTAAAAAATAAATTACATTTTGGGTCAAATAGACTGAAACAGATTAGAATAATACAAAAATTTGAGAGGGAAGAAAGGATTATTTCGAACAATTTTCGAGCGATTAATCTCTTCCTGTTTTAATCGCTACTTCAAATCTATACATCGCAAATCTGTATCCAATAGATACACCTCGATGCATTCACAAATTTAATCATTAGAAGTTAATTAATGTATTTATTAATATAATCGTGGACTGTTCACAATTATCATGTATATAACAATGCGATAATAGACACAGTATACTTAACTCGCACCGCTGCCTATCAGTTCGAGATTCACCATGCGAATGATACTGAAGTAACTTTGTGTATACAGGAGTACGTTCAGGAATTTCATCCAGATAAATCTAGGCTACAGTTTACATTACATATACTATAACAAAAGTGCACATTAGAGTTATTTGGGTGTAATTCCTGAACTTCAACACACAATTGTACATGCACCACAAAAAGCAAGTACCGAGTACTGCATGTATACCAACTACCGTACCAATTCGTCACCGCCGTGAAATATTTGACACATTACAAAATAACATACGTCGAGAGAGAATTTCCTGCATTTCAAATTTTTATTAACTTTGATGAATGGGTTGATGTCATCCATTCAATCTAATATTCATTGATAAAACAACGTTTACTTTTGTTCTGATCGAGAAGCACAGATTTAATGCGAATTAAACATCTATTATTTACTTTCTTCCAAACTTGTACGTCCCGAGAGAAGTAAAATCGTGATAATAAATATACTCTAAGTATCAGATTTCGTAATTTAAGATTATAATGAATCAAGAACAAATTTAAAAAATTAAATTAAATCGCTGCAAAGAATGATAACTCATTATCTTTACTTATTAAAATAATACAATTTTTTTATAACTTTTAAAATATAAAAATATATAACTTAATAATAATGAAAAAAATTAGTTTTCATTTTTTTTAAATAAAAATAAATTTTATCTTCATAAATTTAGATTTAACATTAGATTTAGTCGTTCTTTTTAATTCAATATTTTTTATAAGTACACAAGATTTTCGATTCCAATTTTTTTTTACAAAAAAACACTATTTAAAATATTAATTGTATGAAACATCTAATTATCATGAAATTATTAAACGGTAGAAATTATTTCCATGGATTATGATCAGCGTAAATCGAGAGAATTAGTACCAAGACGTCCAAATTCGCTTCATGATAATTAACAATGTCTCTTTTTGCAGAGTAATTACTGCTAACGAACAAGAACTCATTCGATCAGCCAAGTGAGCAATTCACGATTCGATTGCAGGAAAGCGAATGATCTATGATCGTGCATGATTCAGATCCTAATTCAATTATTAAAATTTTAAACTCAAACTGCGCGAAACAAAATAAATATCCATGAAACGCAACAATTACCATATTATAAAAATCTATATGTAATATGCAATAGTTTTACGCATTACCGACTGCAATAATTATTGCAGATATTCTTGCGTCAATTTAATTATATAGTAAACACCGCGACTCATTATAGGCTAACATACTGCAAAAATGCATGTAATTTTATACATGGAAATTACATGTTTATGATTGGAAAATTACTGAAATTACATAAATATGATTAAAAATTTACTGGAAATTGTAAATTTCCAATCATATTTAGGTAGGTAATTTTCCGGTCATAGACATGTAATTTCCATGTAAAATTACACACATTTTTTTCAGTGCATCTTGTGTATTTCTGAATTTTTACTATTTCTTAATAGAATTGGTCTTTTTTTTTAAATCGTACTCTTCTAGCTTCAATTTTTGAAATAAAATTAACTAGGTAGTCACGTCGTGTTTTATTTTGAAACCATCATGTTACTTTTCCTATATGTACATTTTGCGAAAACAATTTAATTTTTGGGAATAACGCAGATATATGGACGTGCTTTTTTTTATTCCGCAAACTCTATTTCCTTTGTCCTGGGATTTTACATTCTGGAGTTTAATTTTTAAAAATAAATTAACCAAGACACATCATACTTTGCAGCAAGAGCTCTATTTCCCTTTCATGAATTTTCACATGTCACGGAAAAAGCTTCATTTTTGGAAATTAAATCGAGCAAAATGAACGAATACAAAGAGCATGTATTTCTATAATAGCTTTCAACTTTACCACAAAAGGTATCATCATTTCAACTGACAATTAAATTGGAAACAGAATTCTAAACAAAATAACACGCAATCAGAGTTTTACCAAAGGATTTATCGCCGCCGCGCAATTTTATTAAACAATTTATTATAATCTAGACGAATCCAAGATTTCTTCAAAAAGGGATTTTTATCAATTCTGTTATCACAGTAAATGGAGAACTCAATAACGCATATTCTATTTTTCAGAGATCTTGTGCGAAATACTTTTATTTTCATAAGAAATTGTAGAACTATGAAAAGAGAGAGTACTACTGAAACTGCAGCTATTATTTTTTTTGTATTAACAGACTGTCGTGCCAACTTCACAGATCCAAATAAAGTTTTATTTTTCTTTTATATAAAAAATGTACATTTTCGGGAGAGAGAGATTTGACTCCTCCCCACGGATACGCCTATGATCTAAAAAAAAATGTTCAATATCTATAACGTCTTACACAGATAATTCTCTCGTATACGAATCAGCAACGTTTCAGTTAATTCGTTGAAATGAACGCCGTTCGTTCGAGCATAGCTCGACTGTCAAATGCACGTTTGTGAGCTCATCGTCTTTGATATTCGCTACGAGTCTTTGATATCCACTAATTATCACGATGGACCGACGATCGCGTGCGATCGACAGGCACGATTCGTACGAATCCAGCCGTAGCATTCTATTCGCCGTTTCACGGCAATTTATCGGGACACGTCTCGCGGTGATTTCTTCCTTTGTTAACCACGAAATCTCTCGGCCGCGAGTGAGAAAGGGAAAAATAGCGGAGAGCGAGCTTGAAAAGCGATCTCTCGCGACGCTCGATTTAATGGCGGACGAGTCCACCGGGTATCGAACACCGGCGTTCATATAAATCGAACTGATCTCTCGTTCGTGCGATTGCCTTTATGGTCGGGCCAGCGAGATTTGTTGGCCCACTCGAATTCGCCGGACGCGATTATCCGTCCGTGCTCTTAAGTGAACCGGGAAGTGAAATTTGTAGCTGCCATAATTTTCCATGCAGTGTTAGGTAGCAAATACCTACACAAACACGTGCCATCGATTTCTCACGATTGTTTTCGCAAGCATGTAACATTAGAATTCAAACAATCGTATAATCCATTTGCTTCTCTCGACTATTAGAAATTTAGAAGCTGTGTTATCATATTATATGTAGGAATTTAAACTTTTTTTAAATATCTTTACCTCGCGGTTCTCTGAATATTAAGAGCAAAATTCTGACAATAAATAGCAAATATATTTGAAGAATCCGCAATCTCGTACAAAATTCTGCGTTTAATCTGCCCTTAGTAAAATTATTTTAAAATATAATTCAGTAAAATTATTTCAAAATAGTTTTATACCACTAATAAAAAATGACAGATGATGAAACAAGATGCTTTCTGTTTCTAAACGACGATAAATGGCCGGGAGATGTTAGTGACATTCGGATGCAAACGCGTCTCGCGGATTAGTTGCAGTTGAGCATTATCCGAAAAGCGATAATGCCATGATGCGGTATTATGATAATAAATGCGGAGGGCTGCACCGGAATCGTTTTCGAAAGTTTTCGAAAGTTTGCGCGTACATGATGCGTCACACGTAAATCAGATTCAAACTCCCACGACTGACACGCGTCGTACGCTGCATGCACAGTTCGGAACTTTCAACAGGTTGCTTTTAAAGCTCGCATCGACAAAGGCAGACCTGGTCCCGGCGCAAAAGATTCGCGAGTGTGTCGTCAATCGGCGACTTATAGCTTCCGGTATTCGCCATCGAGACCAATCGGTCCCGACAGCATTCACTAAATATAGACATTTAAAGTAAAATCATGTATGAAATATAAGTAAAAATGATAAGTGCTGTAGCTATTTTTAGTTTCATTCCAAGATTGCTGGAAAGATTTAAACATCAAAAATGTGAGAGATAAAACATGAACGAATTCAGAATACAATTATTTAAAGATGTAAGAAGAAAATTCAACTCAATAAATTTAATTTATCTTGTGATCAAATATAATTAAATACGTTGTATTGAAAATAAAGTATCAAGATCCGTTCAACCGAAAAAGGAGATTCTTTAATTCTTTCATTTAATTTATTCCTATCGGTTTAATTTCCACTTATAAATTATAGGTATATTAAGCTATCAAATTTGTTAATCTTGATACAAATCAATTTATATTAAAGTTGAAATAAATTCTATATAAAATAAATTCTTCAATTTCCCAAATATTCTTTCATTGCATCTATTTTTGCAGTTCGTACAGCCAATTTATATGTCATCAGCGATCGCAACAATAATAACGGATTCGATCGCGGGGACTCGATGATACAATCTTTATTTATCGTGCCGTGGGAGAAAATGAAACTCGAGGCATCGAACGAGATATAAAGTCGAGCTTTCCTGATATACCCTTGCCTCTCTCGTCACGCTGCGCCGGCGGATTACGGAACCGCGTTGAATTCCGCGAGCGCGGATCTCACCGTCGAGCGAGTATAAATGCCTTGCCGATACCGCACGCTAGTGGTTTACGCCGATTCGATCCTCGGAGGTTCTCGCGGTGAAAGGAATTCGCGAAATTTCATCGTAAGTTTAACCGCAGAACGCTGCTGAAGGGTGAAGCTGAGGCACCTCGATCCACGACGGGGGCGCGCGCGCCTGAGAGAACGCACGCTCTCTCGCGTGAACATCATTTTCCGCACTTTGTCTTCCAACACTGCAGTCGCGTCCGCGCAACGAATGCACGCCGCGTGCGCACAATTCATCACGCATTATTACTCATCTGTTCCTAATGGCCTCCTGTGCGCGCGTTACCTCGCGCCGCTGTCAGACCGACGTTTTCTCTCGGCTTCGCGTGACATTAGCGTTGCGATATTGGAGTTCGTAGTAATACCGGAGGTATTACATCGAACATCGACGGAAGCAATTGCAAAAGATAAAGAAAATCGAAAATAAATAAAATAATGTACGATCCAACTTGAAAATTCAGTTTCATAAATATTTTTATAAATATTTCTGCAAGTGGAAAAGTATGCAAGTTATCACTTTCTGTTTTCCGGTCTGCTATTTTTGTTAAGTTCTATCTTTATTCATAAATTTAAAATTTTTCGTTTTTGCGTTATGTCTTCTTATTTAGTTTTTGTTTCTAGTTAAAGTAACAGCTGTATTACTGTCGCCATTTGCGGTACATTCAAATTATTCCGTTCAATCGGAATAACTTTATCATCCTAACAAGTTGTGTATACACTCAATAAAGTTATTATTATTATTTAATTAAGGAGACTGTTAAAAAGAAGCCAATTCCTGTCCAAAAAGGTATAAGTAAAAGAGACAATGTTTTTTTATAGAGTTTGACCTCCTGAATATGATAATATTAATAAAAAGTTTATGGCATTTGAAAAACACTTTAAAAATTAAGCAAGAAAATTTAATTAATTGAAATACACACATCACACGTTTGTACTCAATTTTCGAAGTGTTCTCCAAATACTACAAACTTTTCAATAATTTTATCGTATCCAGAAGAGGTTAATATCTACAAAAAACACTATTTCTTTTACTTACATCTTGTTGATCAAAATTCGACTCTTTTTTTAACATCCTCCAAAAAAAAGAACAGATAAATTATGCAATTTTAAATATTACAAAAACATGTCATATTTGTATCTATCATTTATCTCTCCCGCCTTCCCTTTTCCCGACGATTCATGCCACGAGCATCCCGCGAGATTTTTATAACACTTCCGCCGAACGAATAAGCACCGCTATTTCGCCCACCTCCGCTTTTCGCTCTTTTACCATCCTCGTTTCATAGCCGGCGGCGGGTTCCATGGTAAATTAAGCAATTTTATCATACGGGTTCGCAAACCCCGTAGATCCAAGGAATAAGGCATAGCGGGTAGCCACGCGTTACTAATGTCCTCACCATTCATGAATTCGGATACCGTTCTCCGCACTTTCTTCGGCGCATCGCGTCGCTTCTCCTCCGGATTGCATATCCGCAACCGCACCTCGAATACTTGGGGCTTTACCTGAATGCCTTATTGAAATATACCTCTCGGTAGCAGTACTTGAATATGCAAGATGTCTGAAAATTTGCTGCCTATACTAACCCGAATCGTATAACGTCGAAAGTGACATACTCTTCCTGTTTAGAAATAAAAATTCGAAATTTAAATAAAAAATTAAGTACAATTTCAAAATATTTTCCGTTAAAATTAAAATCAAAATTCTCGAACACACGATATAAAATATTTGCTAAACGATACGGTAGAGAATTCTCAAAATCTTTTCTTTTAAACTAACGAAACTGATCGATTGCCTCTGCATAAAAAATGTTCCCGGTTCATTTCCGAGCGTCATTTTCAGATATCGAACGACACGGGCGAATGACATGGCTCTTTTCCATAAAATCTGCCATCCTTGCGTACAAACTTTTTCGTTTTGCTTGCTTCCGCGCGCATACGAAATTTTATCAACACGTTATTACGGCGCCGTGTCGTATGCGGTAGACGCCAGGAGAGTTTTAAAACGCTCCGGCAACAAGAGGCACCGCGGTAGCTCTTGTGCGTGTAAACTGCTTACCGCTCCGTTTAAGGATTATCTGGCTTACGGTTAACTACATACTCCCTGCAGAAACGCGTCCCACTCTTTCCCGCGTGGGATTTTTTCTCGTTTTTCCGAGGTACGTCGCACGCCGGAAAGACGCCGCTTGTTGTTCCTTCCATAGTGAAATAATAGCCTATTTCCAGGTCAGTTATGACGCTGAGATACTATGAGATCCCTTCGGATTAATTAATTATTAGGTAAATTGTATCATAACGAACTTATCTAATAATTTTGGTGAAGAATGCTTCGTGAAAACAAAAAAGATCAATTAATCTTGACAGATAGTAGCACGATCACATCGTATATATAGCTGGTTTTGATATTTAATACTTAATATTATTAATACTGTGATAAATAATGTCTTAAAATGCTAATACAGCTCTGTGATTAACTTATGACATCCCAAATATAATTTTAGGATGTCATAAGCCAATCGCAGAGCCATATTATTATAGCATAATAAGATATTATTTATGATAGCCTTAAAATAAAAATCAGCTGTATTATAAATATCGATCACAGTCGTACTATCGCGAACATTAACTGTATTGCTCTTATTGGTGTTATTATACTTAAATATTAGTGATTCTCTTATTCGACGATCACTTTCAACATACGGCTTTAATAACGAAATATTTAGCGGAAGCGTTGAATTCATGACCCTTGAAAATACAGGGAGTATCTATTCGTAAAACTTTTCCATCGACGTTCCTACACATTTACGGTGCGCGTTCGCCGGCTTTAAAAGGCAAGAGAAAATGTTAACGTTCGCTTTTATGGATCTGCACATAGCGCGTTTTCATTACAAACTGCATTGCGCGGCGCGTAATAATGCAAGAGAGGATCGCGCTCGTACAGCTCGTCTATCTTAATCCTTGCGATCGTTCCCGCGCTGAAAAATATTTTCGCCGGCGAGATCACCCGCGGAATTTCTGTTGACACTTTTCGGGAAATAACATTCGCCCGTGGAAAAAAGCCAGTGGCGCGATTCGTTTGGAAGGCAAATATTTTCGCTTATGAAATTTATGATGCCACGAAAGTTCATTAAAACGGCCGCGCGGTTTCCGGCCATCGCGATTACGACGTCAAATATTTTCCCGCGTGTATTCCCGCGAAGCGTTGTTACAGAGATTTGCCGCATCCATTTTATTTATTACATCCCTTATACACTGTGTTATTATGGACAGTGAGGGATCGGGATGATATTTCATTAGGCAGCGGAAGCGCGAAATCGATCATCGTCGTTGCCGCGCGCTGGGGACTTAATAAATATCAACGCCGCGCAAATATTTAACGATTGTCAAGGCGCATACAATACAAGACTTAAGGCAATCTTATTTTATCCTCTACACGGAAAGGGCGATAGTTTGTTACAGTTTTGCTGAGGTATCTAAAAGTTTGAAGAAATACAGATCTGAAAATAACTTTGTTGGACTATCAAAATAATTGTGTAGGATGTTCAAACTGATTGCTATAAATGTCTTTTTGCACCATTGCTTTCATGAGATTCCTAAAGTGACTATTTTCATGATCCAACAAAATTATTTTCAAATCTAGCTAAATTTTTAGATATCTCTGTAAAATCGTTCTTTCCGTGTACATTATAAAATAAAATAGACGTAATCGAGATTAAAAAATATAAATATTTATCAATAATAGAAGAAATACATGCTGTACCTCTCACATTAAATGTTCCCTTTCAAATCTTTCTGAATCTACAATCGCCGTCCTAATACCTACTATTATAGGATTTTCCAGCGGTTGATCATGGATGCAAGAAATCGAAAAATCTCATGTTCTACAATGGATATATATATATGATCCGCTTACATATCGTCTTTGTATAATCGTATTTAAAAGTTACTCGCTCGCGTTTCTCTCCCGTAAGATGGTAAAACCAGTCGACCCACAATCGACCACGCTTCATTCTCGAAGAGCAACTGTGTGCTAAGCGCTCAGCTCGAAAGCTCACAAAGGAAATTAATTCCTCAAGCGCGCGAGGAGGTTCACGCAAGATTCCGTTACTCCTGCCTTTTGGATATACAAAACGAGCAAACGTTACGACACGATAGTCATGGTTAAACTAGGTGGAAGGCAAAAGCGAAGGAGTTACGAAAACGAGAAGACATGAATGCAACGATAATATGCATCGGGACGAACGTAGCTTCTATCAAGAGAGTCAAAAGCTTCTCTTTCTTTCACGTCTGCAATTCGAAGCAGGTGCAAAATTAACTGATCAATGTGTTTAATTAATTAATTTTACACGCGTCATTAAATTTTATATACAACTTCTATTAAAGCAGTTAAAAATTTATGTATTCGGAGTTGTATCACTGAGATTATATTTCACCTTTTCACTTTTTATCCTTGTGGTTGTTTTTTCTTTGCTTCTCGTACTACCATTGGCTTTTTCAATTTCGGAGTCGAGAAAAATAAGTATACGGTGGTTTATGTTTTTGCACAACCACGTGAATGTTCCTATGCGTCGCTTGCTTCCTTTACGTTCCATCTCGTATCGTGCTGCGGTCTCGTGTATCCGCTTCGTTGCCTATCGCCGACATAATCGGAAGGAACTCGCGCGATCGACGAGTTAACGACCGCGAAATCGGTGGCGATCGACGTGATCGTTTATCGAGAGTGGGATTCGCTCGGTAGCCGAGTTCGGTTTCTATTATCGAGCACGATCGATATTATGATGGTAAAATATATCTGAAATCGTATACGTCAATTTTCTGGATCCTTACTCGAACTAACAGATATATTCAAATGGCGACGAACCAATGTAATTCGGTTTCGAAATGTTATATCGGTTCGTTTTATAAACGTTGATTTTGACTTTAAAGTATTGTTCAAAAAGGTTCACTACATGACTAAATTTTGAAAATAATAAAATAAGAACGAAAAAATTGTTTTCACATTGTATATAAATTAATATTTTCTGTACATTTAAAAAAAATAAAATATAACATTTAAATTCTTAAAATTTGCATCACAATGAACTAAGGCTAACGTTAATCAATATTCATTTGATTACTAGCAATTATTACTTATTTTTGTACACTTATTTTTTCCACTCTACTTCACGTAACCGATGATTATATGTAGAATAGAATATGTTGCTTGCACTCAATTTTAACTTTAACTAAATATTTGCTCACTGTCTGTTTTGAATTTTCTTATTTTTTCTGTTTCTTTGCATAGAAACTAAATAAAAATATAGTATGTACACATTTTTTTAAATATAAAAAAGTTCAAATATAAAAAAGACTAACATCCATTAGATAAATGCATTTGGCAAACAATTAGTATACGTTATTTTTTTGGAAAAAAAATAGCCTTTATTGAAACTTTTGAGTGGTATTGTAAATATGTGAATGTTCAAATAATCTCTCGTTTAAGATTACATATATTAAACTCAATTTGAATATTATGTCAAATTTGAAAAAAATTAAGAATATTTTTCGGCGCCTTGTTCAATATTTAGTTGCATATATGCTGCATGCATTCTTTTTCTTCTTCTTTTTTAAGAAAAGCGAATTGCCAAAACAAAAAATCTCAAGTAAACGTAAGATACACCTCTTTCTTTCTTCACGCGATCACCATCAGTTTTGCTGTACAACATTCTAGATTACATGTTTTGAGCTGTGAAATGGATACACGGCGCAATCTATAATTTGCTGACACGATTGTAATAGCGGTATATGATTGCTTCTCACCAGGTAAGCACAGGTATTATTTTCTTTTGGAATTCATAGGCGATAATAAGGCGATCGCTAACCGCCTCTTTCCTGTATCTCTAACAAAAAATTATTGGTTTATCGATCAGCAACTGCGCTAAGAATACGACTTCCATTCCTAGAAATCGTGAGCATTTAAAATAAATCACAAGAGAGCAGAAAAAAAATGTCAATAAAAATACGTCAAAGAAACATCTAATTACCGTAGAAATCGATACAAAAATGATTAACTGCGACAAATAAGCATCGAAACGTATTACACGTCTAAGAAAAGTGGAATCGGATACAGTTGTTGAGAATAAGAAATTACAAAGATCTAATCCTATCGGGTCGCACGTTCCATAAGACGCGATGACTATGAAATTCCTCTGGAAGAAGGCATCATGATAGTGGCTCGGGCCAACAAGGTACAATGTTCCGGCGAGATATACGCCGTTGGTGCAACATCCCGTAACGCAATATCGAAGTTACTCCGTAAACAGGACTTCCAGGAGTGGCTGTTGGTCCGACGATAACAAGACGCCGTAACGGCTGCGGCTCTCTTAGTCCTCTAGCGGAAAACGGAATGCGTTATCGCGCCGATAACACGAAATCGCTGTCGTATGTATGAATTCGAAGTAAGTACGGTTGAACGAAGCGATGACGATAATGCACGCAGTGTCTGCAAGGGAGAAGGAAAAGTTCTTAGGGTACTTTCGGCGATGCACCCCCGCACGTCTTCGACGACGTTGCCTTTACGGAAGCGACTTCCGCGGCGACTCTCCGTCCTCTTCCTCACCTCGACATAGACTACGATCGAACGAAGATTTTATTTTCGCGACGCCGCCTTTCCACCGCGCGAGCAGATGGAGTCAGGACAGCGTGAGATACGCGTTATTTTCACCTGGCTACCCCTATAGACCGTCCTCGTGCACGAGAAGAAATGTTCGCCGGTATGTTTGATGCGTTCGCCAGACAAACCCTCTCGACGTCTTCCCTCGTGCGCATTCATCTTTCCGAAATACAGGCCGTCCTCCCCCTTTCCTTTAAATAACCTTCTTTAAATAAGCGTCAGATTTAAATTCTCTTAAATGTACTTGAAATTAAAGAGACAGAAAAAAAAAAATATTCGAAAACTTCTTATTTCTCTTCCTCTCGTCTCTTCGTCTTCTTTTTCATCGCTTTTCTCAACTTTTCTTATTGCAACTCCAGTCTCTTCTTTCATTCTTCTTTTTGTATTATTTACTTTTTCGTATCTTTCCATTCCTTATTATTATTTTTTCATTCTGTCTTCTCCATCTTGTTTCTACTTTTTTCTTTCTACTCTTCTGTTTTCTATCTTCACTTATTGCATCGTATTTTCTTCATTCTTTCACACATTTCTACTGCTGCATTTCCTTCTGCTTCGCTTTTCTTCTCCAACTCATTAATTTTCTTCTGCTACTTCTCGCCTTCCTCTTTACCTTGTTGTCTGTCTTATTCCGATATTCGTCTCCTCCGTCTACCTTCACTCTTCTCAATACGTCCTTCATTCATCTCCGATTCGGTTTGAAACTCCGTCATCAAGGATCGCGGCCGCTTCTTCGGCGTACCGCAGACACGATATTACGTAATTGGATTTCCTCCCTTTAAAGGGCCGAGTGATTCCATTGACACGACCGAATCGAGAATAACTCGAAAGGGGTTTCCAAGCGTTGGCAGATGCTCCTGTGCGTCTCGAAGGATCTATCGCGAGTACAAAGCACAAGAGGATGGTCCTTGTTAAAGAGTCGTTGAGACGGCGAGCCCGCCGTACCCAGCCGCAGATTAAACGCTTAATCCCTAGATTAACAGTGGAATACGCACTCACCGAGTTCGTTGATTCCGGTTAGTCGGAAACCTCAGCCGTGTCTAATCGCATCTCAATTAATTCGCATTGTTAAGACGTCTGCTTGTCACTTGTTACACGCTATTACGCGAAATTATACGCTTCGTTCCCAAAAGTTATCCCTTAAAAATACAATTTTCAAAATAACTCTCAATTCAACATAATCTCTCTAAAGTCTCTCTGAATCATATAATAAGCGTTTAGTTAAAAAATACTAAAATACAAAATACTAAAATTATTGAAACAAAATTATATTAACGTAAAAATCACACTAACGTAATCTATTTTCTTTCTTATATTCAAGCTATACATATATAATTATCACGAAGAAGAAAAAGAAAAGAAAGAAATTAATAATTCTTTTAGTAATAAAAGAAATCTTTTTAATGTTATTTAAACATATTCGTAAACATCTGGCGTTTATATCGCTTGTCAATTACTTTACTATTTCTATTTCCTTATTCTTTCCTATACACATATATAGTATTCAATGTCGCAATATAACCGTCACTTAAGAAATCTGAGCAGGAAAAGCCATTATTACAACGATGGCCAAGAAAACCTTTACACAAAATGTCGCGAGCGATCGAAGGGGCGAGTCGTCGAGATTCTTCGTATGCATTCTCAGTTAGATTCACGCGCTTGTCGACGATTATGTTGTCGAGAAACTCCGCCCAGGGGTTGCGGGATACGTAGCAACCTGCGGCGGGACAGAAGAAGAGGGTGCGACAAGGATACGCGCGACCGAGCGGAAGCTTATAATTGCCGCAGGACAGAACTGGATTCGAAAGCCACAACGAGGCACAAGGACACCACGGGGTGCTATTGTAACAACGTCCAGGTGTCTTGTCGACACCTCAAAGAACTGCGCTGCTTCTCTCGCGGAACCGCAATATTTGGTTGGTTTGTACGCAGTAAGTGATATATACATCCTCATAGAGGAAGAAAAATGACTTTCTCGTCAGCTTCTGCTTCCCTTCGATGTATGGTTTTTAATCCGAGAAAAAGGAGAAAATTCCAGCAAATGGACACGAGAGTGCGACTTTTCAAAAGAGACACCATCTCAGTTTTCTATACGCACAAGAGACTCGCTTGTATTCTCTATTACATAATACAATTAATTTCTAAACATGCCAAAAAAATATTCGAAATAATGATATTTAATGAAACACATTTGTAAAATTAATAATGAATGCCGTTGCGTTGTCTCAAAATTCGTAGTTACATACAACTGAAACGTATAATATATAATATTATACGTTATTTGACAATCTTACTTCACCATAGCTTAAACAGCTAATATTGTACCAATTTTTTGTGACATTTTCATTACATTATCCCGACTATTCAGGATGTTCCATTTTAATTTATCCGCACGGAAAAAATTTTATATTTAAAATTACTGTAATATTGTAGTAGCTGCGGTCTTCATGTAAATTATAAGTTTAAATGCTATAGTTATTTTTTTAAAAACAATAATATAACGTAATTTTTACACTTTTTCGTAGCAAACATTTTTTATTACAAAATCAAATATACCTAGCAAATTTTATTTGCGTACCATAGTAAAAATTAACTGTTTTCATGTTAGAATATGGCTTAACAAAATAATTACTTTATTTATGTGATAAAAATTAGTATTACCATAGTAAAAGTTAAGTCGGAATCATGTTGTGAGAGTCCATCGAAAATACAAGACACAGTAAAGTGTGATTTAAAATTGTATTAAAACTTGTGATATAAAATTTTCTCCGTGCAGGAAAATATCTCAAAAAATGTGAAAGATGCAAACAAATATTTCGGTGAAAGTGGAATATAGTTTTACCAAGTAGAGACACCAAAAAATATGAAGGCTACCGCCACTTTTTTAAATGGAATTATATAATTTTTTTTACATAATATGATTTTTTTAATTATTCTACATATAAAAGTATTAAGGTGGAGATATCAAAAAACCAATACAGTTTACGAGATATTTTATACTTTATTCTGGCATATATTGAAATGAAATATTAAATATCTCGTAAACTATTAATTACAATCGTACCTTAATACTTTTATGAACAGAGTAATATGATGGATCAATTAAGATAAAGAAAATACATAATTGCTTATTTTAAAAATTATTAATTTTGCCTACATTTTTTAAAAATAGATAAATTAAAATGGAACACTCGATAAATATAAATAATGTGTGTTTGTATATACGTTTCTTGCGATTTTTATCATAGTCCGATGTCTGTGAACTGATATTTATAAAACATCGTACATTTATACATTATTGCAATTTCCAGCATCTGGTCATTTATCTTAAAGTGCACCTTTTCTTTTCGAGATGTGCGAGAAGAAACATTTCTTCTTCGGCGTTTAAATTTTTGAACGCAACGGACCGCGCGATTTTACACAGTTGCGTGCGTATACGCGCGCACGCATGAGCAAGCGGCGCGATGAAAGGAAGTTCGACGGAAGATGATGTTACAATTTGCGAGAGAGTCTAGTCGAAATCGTGCGAGAGTGCTCCCGAGGAACATTAGATTTACGCTTCGCTGGATACCGATGCCGAACATCAAAGGAAGAGAGGAGTTCTCGTCCTCTCGCAAAAGCAGTGCGCGAAGCCAGTGACGTACTCTATCTCTCTCTCTCCTCTTTCTGTTCATCTCTTTCCCACCCATTTCCGCCCCTAGCTATTTCTTGCTGTTTCTGCTTCTCGCCAACCACGGCACGAAAACGTGGTCCGGCTGCGGTTGTGGCTTCGTTGGCCATCGCATCGGCCGGATTGAAAAGAGGAATGCCACGAATGCAGGAGCACCAACACAAAGACGACCGGGCGCGGCGCCGCACCGAAAATCCTCGGTCGACGAAACACCGCTGACCGAATTCGGAAAAGCGAATCCCGGCTAGAGATAAGTTTGTGTTTCTCGCGGTCACCCTCTCGGCCGCGATTCCGCGTGAACCGGTCAGCTAGTTGCAGAACTCAGTCTCCGGAAATCGAGTTCTGATCAACAGAATTGTATAACAAGCGGCTGCAATTAAATGTTACAAATCAAACGTCATCTAGGGCCGGTATTCATAGTCTGTTCTTATTTTAAGACCATTACCTTAAGTAATGTCTTGAGATGCTAATGCGATTCTTTAATTGGTTTATGATATCTTAAGACTGTACTTAAGACAGTCTTAATATCAGAATCGACTATAAATACATACCGACCTAGAATTCAAATAAAAAAGGAGCTTAAAAACAATTTTTGTTTCAGAAGATAATGATTCGTTTTTCAATACTTTCTTCCACTTTAGAAAATCAAAAGACGATTTTTTATCTTTATGGTTAGCCATCACACGATTCTATAGATTTGTCATCGTTTCAAATGAAAACGATGATGGCAAATGTATAGAATTGTTCTGAAAAGAGCAAGGTTAAAGAGGTGGTTAAGAGGAAAACACGAACTCTCGAAGATGACAACCGAGAGATCTGGTTGAGGATTAAAAGACACCGCTCGAACTGGTCGGAACCCTAAATTAAATAGTCAGCGAACATACGGATTACAAACTCGTTATAAATACAGGATAAGCGTTCCCGTGTTCTGTTGTTGTTATTATTGGGGATTACCTGCAAGTTTTCACTCCAGGTGATTCATTCATCGATAGTTCCCTTCGACAACAAGCATTCAACAAATTTGGCCAATTTAGTGATGCGTATTTTCAACAGGGTGGAAAGTTCCCGAGTCATGAGGACCAACGTGCCACCTGCGACTTTTCGACCGTGTTTTCTACAAGGCCAAGACAAAGAAGAAAAGGAGAAAGCCGTCGGCGTGAGATTGGCGATTCCGCAAATCGCTAATGGTACGAAGCGTTAGGCGAGTCGAGGTCGTTAGACGAGTTAGCGTAGCGTGATCAAATCGCTGAATGCAAAACAGACAATGAGGATGGGGAGACGCTCCTCCATCGGGGAGCAAAAGAAACGGGTAGAAGCGTCACCCCCTCGTTCGTTGAATCATCTCGACAATGGCGAACAAAACGCGACACCTGGTTACGAGTCTAATTACGACGGCGATTCTCGAACGCAACCCTCGCTTTTAACAACTCACGACCGTTGTGCTATAGAACACAAACTTTCTCTTCGAGCTTCCATTACGCGGTGATCATTGTTCCCGATAATCAAGAAACGTCTCAATTTATGAAGCTACGTTTTTCAAGCTATTTCTTGAAGTCGTTAAACTAAATTGAGCTCAAATAATTTATTTCGATAAACAAAAATATTAAAAAAATAAAATATATAAAATCCAAGGAATAAGATTTAAATTATATAGCTTCAAAAATTCTTACTTGTATAGAATAAAAACGCGCAAATTAAAATTTAAGTATCAAGAATAATTAAAATATAAAATATTCATCTCTGAAATATAACCGTAATTAATTAAACGTTTTACGATTTTGTGGCAGTAACTATTTTTGCGAGCAAGAACGTAAGATTTTTTTAGCAATGTCGCAAACGCGACGGTAAAAAGGCGGAAGACTTTTCCAGCAAGCGGCGTCTAATTCGACGTCAAATTACAATTTGGAATCGCCCCGGCAAGGATATTTGAATTAATTCTATTCAGCAATGTCAAGCGTGACGACCAGTACTCTCGGTAACGGTAACGGCCGCTGCTTGCTTGCCGCAAATATTCTTGTCCGTGCGACAACCGTGTGCATTCTTCCACAGGCCCGTTGTTGCACCTGCGTCTTGACATTTTTACGAATTCTCCCTCTGCCTCTACGAGCGAAATCAAGAAAACCTACAACAATGCAAAATGCATAGCGGAAAACCGTTCGCTTGTACATCGCGGAATTTCCCGATTAAACGCGAGACAAAATTCTACAACAGCTGCTATATTGTGAAGCAGATAATCGGTTACTCTAAATACAAAATGTACTTTTCTTTTATTAAATCGGTAAAATTGAAAGCCTTAAGATGTAAATGACAATAATAATGGTAACAGTCTTCATTACAGAAAATGAAGAAAAAATGTTAAAAGATGCAACAACATTCGACGAGAAGTCTTGTTTATAAAAGAAAACTTGCAATAGAAATTAATTTGTACAAGACACATAGATGCAATTAAATTAAAATACAAACAATCAAAAATCGTTTCTTAAATAAATTCAGTTTTTAATTATTATTTTGATATTCCAATTCTTATTTATAAAACTATGTAAATAAAAAGATAGCGTTTCAGTTATACATTACAAGCTATAAGCAAAAAAAAAATAAAACTATTATCAACGAAATATCTATATTACATAAACTATTATTGTTACGGCTAATGCTCATTATCGTAATAATGGCAATGATTACTTTTACTCTGAAAAGGAACAACTGTGAGATTGAAATAACGTTCATTAATATTTCATTTACAATGTCTCAGAAAAGGCAAATGTATCAAAGTGATCTTAACAATATTGAAGATGTAAACTATATATTGAAGGATATCGACATGACCTGGCAGCCTTGATTTGCACACTGTGCATCGATAATAGATAGTCATACACGGGCAATCTCAGGTTGACGTGCTGAACTAGATCTGTTACGCTATTCAGGTGGATATAGTTCAAAGGGTAACGGACCGAGATCCTCAACTACTGACAGACTAACTAATCCTGCTAATTACTTCACCATGCATTCAATGCATTGACTCAGACCCTTATCTATTAAATATGTGCATACTATTTTTCTATAGATACAAGTAAAAATTAGTTCAGTAAAACATGATGAACTTATATCAAATTTTTATCTATCTCATTATAATAAATAGATATATCATCAGATAAAGTCGATTATAATGACATAAATTGTCACAAATTTTAATTAATTTATCCCGATCGTTCTTGATTTCCTAATAAAAAAATTAATTTAGTTTAATATTTAACGAGACAGATTCAGTTTTAACCTTAATTTTTTCTTTTTTTAACATTTTAAAATATCATGTAACTGTGGTGTGTGGCTCATCTTCTTATACACTACAAAATAAATTGTGATTGTGTGTGTGTGTGTGTGTGTGTGTGTATAGAATTTATAACCTATCCTGATTTTGTAAATATTTTTTCACGTATTTAAATCGTGTTCATCTTATCATTTGTATACCTTTTTTTTAACTTTTATAATATTTTCTTTTAGAGTATAGTAGATAACGTACAAATCTCAAAATTCGAATTTCCCATGACTCTTATAGTGGATTCATTTTTGTTTTAAATCTTAAAGTCTTAATAAACATCGGAAGTCTCCCATTTTCAAATTTTTATAACTTTTATAAGATTATTGTATATGCTTCAATATTGTAGTATCCTAATTTCTTTTAACTTACCTAATAATTTACTATACCTCTAAATGTAAAAACTGACGTCTATCATTGTAGGAAAATATGAGAAGAAAGAATGAAAAGGAAGAGAAGCGGACAGAAAGGAGAAAGGGAGAAAAAGGGGGGAGGGGGAGAGAGAGAGAAAATTGGTCTCACTTAGGACAATGCAGGTGAAAGAGAGTGCAGCGCATCCGTAGGATGCGCTATCCTGAAGAGCCAATCAATTTTTTTAAGCTCTCGGCAAGCCACGGTGACACGGCGAACGAAAGCAGAGGAACCATTCATCCATCGGAATGATCCCAGAGGCGCCAATCAAACGCGTCACCTCACCCTGAATACTCAATAGAGATATACGTATATGCATATGCGGGAATACTCGCGTCGACTCGGTATACGTCTATATTAATAGGACAGAAGTCCTCTCTCGAAGCCTCATCGATCCTTCTCTACCACCGCGCGTCCATCGCTCTCTCACTCGACCCCAAGTCGCTTCTATTAAACTCTCGGACCGATGATCATCGGTATTTCGGAGCCCAGTCGCTTGGCATCGTTCGCGAGTCCGATATTTTCAATATATAGCACAAAGGAACGATCGATTGGACTGCTCTGGCTAAAACCGGAAGTGCGGAAAAAACAAACTCATATAATTAAAAAAATGTCATCGAAGAAAAATAACGTTGATATTAATACCGTTTAATATTAATACCATTTAACGTTATAATAACGTTTACATTAATATTATATTAATGTTTATATTTATCATACCATATTATATGCATTATTTTCTTTATATCGATAAAATAATAATTTAAAAAAGATTCGCGTTAAATTATTTATTGGCTGAAGCGTTAATGTAATATATTAGCTTCATATTATTATTACTATAATTATATAATACAATAATAATTAAATACTAATTGTAAATTACATATTTTCATTAAATTTCAATTTTCATTAAAATTAAAATTATAAATATTTTTAAACATGACCCTTTCTGACAATAAAATCTTAAAATTCTTTATTGAACATCGCTTTATACATGACTATTTGTTTCCATTTTTTTGTCACATATAAGTTGACATAAAATTTTATTGCACATATTTTTTATTATAATATTCATGTTTCATTATTTATTAATTTTTTATTTTGCAAATAAAATTAATAAAAGATTCCAGAAAACAATACAATAAATAACGAAATAATGACTGTAGGAGTCAGAGCAAGAGACGGATATCGACTCTGTTAATTTGCGCAACGTCTCCCGTGCTGACTCCTACAGTCATTATATTTCGTTATTTTTTTATTTTGCTTTTCATGTATTTCTCCTCAATCATTAGTCATTTTTTATACACATTTGGTTATAAAAACACCAAAAATAGAAATGCGTCGCAAATAAAATCTTTAACGAGTGTTACATCTAACATGTCGTTTAACATATTGATTTACATAATTTTTTTAAGTTTCTCTCTCCTTTATATATCGCGGAAATCGCCTAATCGACTAAAAGATCAGATAATCCATCGCTCCAAAACGTAGTTAATCGTGCAAGTTCCCAGCAAGCTGAAGCTTCTATTGAATGTTACAAAGCTGTCGATACCCATATTAATTAAGCCCCGCGTGTTCACTCGGCGTGTCATATGCGAGGTAGACAAGCGCGTAGGATGTGGAACAAGCCAGAAAGCTCCTATCTCTGCATTATTATGGGCCCTCATACCAGTTACTTGATGTTATCATTGTCGTAAAAGCCAAGGAAATCTTATACAATCCTCCGCAAATAAAATATATCTACTATTAAAAATGAACATAAAAGATTACGTTGATATTAATATAATGAAGTTAATCAAGAATAATAAATTTTTTTTATTTTGCGAGAAAAACATTACACACATCGAGTAGATAGATTTGGCAACTAATCGATTAAAACACATTCAAAGATAATTAATATATCATTTTAGCTGTATATTTATTTTATTAGCTGTGTATCGGATACAGATTTAAATTAACTAGACTGATAATTAATTATACACTAAGAAAAATTTTTGGTTGAAAATGGACAAAAAAGATTCTGATTATATCAATCAAAATTCTGGTTATCTCAAATTTTAGTAAATTTAACCGGAAAATTTTCTAATAATATTAAAACTTTATGTTAAAATTACGCACGGAAAGAACGACTTTGTAAAAATATTAAAAAATTTAGTTAGATACACTTGAAAGTTTTATTGAAACATCAAAAAATTATGTAGGAAACTTACGAATAATAAGCAATGCTATACAATTTTTTCATTTTAGCATTCTTGAGCATCCTACAAAATTATTTGAAAAGTTCAAAATTATTTTCAAATTCATCTAAAATTTTAAATACTTGGGTTCTTCCTGCTATTTAAAATAAAGCTAATTATTTCAGACTACATAAAATTATATAATAGTATTATACATTCTGACATATGGATATTGATTTCTGAACTGTCACAACTAATAAGATATATACCTTCTGCGAACGCGAATTAGTGCGCGAAGCGTTGCCTCGTTCGACAATATATTGGACACTCTACGAAAAGCGTGTCGCCGCGACAACCGATAAATGTCGAGCGATTAACGATTCGTGTCGAAATATCGCGGTAATTGCCGCCGTCGACGTCGATCATTGCGTCATGTTATATTAGTTGCGTTTGATTGCATTCAATGTTTCGTTATTTCCAATGGAGTCGATTTTCGTAATAGGTTCTATATATAGGTACATATTGTAATTTTAGTAGATGTTCAATCAAGAATAACGCTAACTTTTTATTTGAAAATTACTCCTTAGAAAAATGAAATATTTTCATATATTAATTATATTATCGTATTTTTACTCTTTGCATTTGCGTATATTGTATGAATTACATTATGCGATTTACAGAGAAATATAAAAAATAAAGGAAAGGCGAATTTAATTATGGCAATAAAATATGATGACTATATGAATGAACTTTTAGAAATTAAATAATAAAATATATTATGAAAATAATTATAAAAATAATTAATCCATAATCAATAAATTTTTTATTAGATTAATTAATATAAGAGTAAATTAAAAAATCAAAATGTGATTTGACCAAAGTTCAATAAATGATAAATAATTTATATCTAATTTATCAATCTCAACAATTCCGATGCCATCTTTAGGGAAATAGTTCTTCTCTCATTTTTCTCTTATCAATGGCTTTCAATTAATTTGACTATATAATTATTTCAATAATAAAAAATTCAAAAACTTAATATTTATAATCCCGAATTTATATAGAAATTATTTTACACAAATTTGTTTTCTTCCATTAAGTTTATCAGATTTTGAAAAAGAAGGAAATTAATGTTAATGGACTAATTCTTTGTGTGTATCTACAAATATAGTACATTCAAACATGCAGTAACCGGAAGCTCATGATCCTAAAAGAGTTAAAGCAACAACCAAGCGAAAATTTTATCCTAATTTCTCCACGGAATACTGTTACAGTTGTTACAGTAATTGCACTATAACGGAACTTCTTTGCGCTTTTCTCGAGTTACCTTCTCGAGTTTATTATTCTGCTGTTAGTACAAGGTATCAAAAACATTGAAAAAATCCTGGTTTTAGTCATTACCATTTTTCCTCATACATGTGTGGTTAGCTTGCTTATTTACGAAAGCAAATATCTGTTACTATAACACGAGTATAATATTAAGGTGCAATGCGTGTACAAAAAAAATCTACTATGAAAGAACAAGATGAAAATAATTTAGGAGAATGTTTTCTAAGTATTACTATCTGTATTGCATCTATATTTTTCATATATAATTTATCAAAATTTTTACCTTTCTCAATGTTTGCATTAAACTGACAAGCAAACTTTTAAAACATTACATGTCATAAAGAAAATAACGTAATTAATAACGTTAATTTAATTCATGCTGTATCTCTAAAAAAAATATGGACAAATTTCATTATTTATTTAATTTAATCATTATTTACGCATTACTGTAGTCGTTTTTATGATAGGACATTCGCTGTCACGTCCACGAATAAGAAGGAAAAATATCCCCTAGATAAAACAATATCTCTCTCGGGGCTTCTTTGTAGCTGATTCGATCTGACAACACTTTCTGTCCATTGACTAGGCAAACGCTGGTCAACTTGTGACCAGAATAATGTTGCATTATGTCTTCGGAATATCAGATCGCTGATATTATAGAACACCATTTGATGATTAGTCGTTATTCATTAAACATTACAAAAAAAAATAATTCAAACTTTCTATAGATATAGTATATCTTAAATATTGCTTAAAAAATAATAAATTAATAATGGTATCTTTATTCGAATTATTTTTTAAGTATACAAAAACAACACTTGATTTAATATAGCACAGAATAAATATGACCAGATATTTTCCAATAAAGAAGCAAGATAATTTTATGTTGAAAAAATAGAAGAGAATATGTACCAATGTAAAGATACATACAATAACATATAATTTATTTGTAAAAAGTAATGCATTATTCACACATACATATTTTGATATTTATATGCGATTTTATTGAAGTATCTGAAAATTTAGCTAGATACAGATCTAAAAATAATTTTATTGGACCATCAAAATAATTTTGTAGAAATCTCAAGCATAATGAGCGATGCTACAAAATATTTTGATATTCTAGCAACTAATTTAAGCGTCCTACATAATAATTTCTGGTCCAACAAAGTTATTTTCAGATTTGTATCTGGCTGAATTTTAAATACTTTAGTAAAGCCGTTCTTTCTGTATAGCGATGGGACAGTGAAAAAAATCACCTCGAAAATGCTCTGATCATATTAGGTATAATAAACCTGAAATTCATATATTTCCATAGTTATAGTACATTAATAATAGATTAAATAAAATATCTAAATAGCTCTTATCGCTTGTATTATTAAAAAAAGCGTACGATGGAATGTACTATACAAAACGATGAAATATCTCTAGCGTAATCTCGCTCCTACGGCCATCGAAATTTTCTGACTGACACAGTCAATATCCGGTCGAATCGCGGAAGTCGACGAACGAAATCCAGACCATTCCAAGAGAAAACAGTCTTGGACGTGTCCCAGTGCCAAATCTCGAGCGTTCTCTTTTACGAGCTCCGAGAGCTGCGTTGTGAGAAAGACTCCTCGTTCGACCTACCTTTTCCCCGGAAACGACGAACAAGCACAAAGCTCTTTCGTAGCGGCCCGTATAGCGATTGAATGTATGAACGGCGCCATTTATAATGATTTAGATCTAAACCGACAAACAAAAATCCCGCATAATTCCGCGTAGTAGTTAACACCATTCGTTGTAACAAATTTCTTTGACGTTTAGTTTTATTCCGAATTGCTTCAGAATTTTGAATAATCAAATAAATATTTTTCTCGAAAAATAATTATACACACACATCTCTAACTAAAATATTTCTAAAATAATTTGTCTGAAAGATTGAAAGACGTCTTTAAAAATATTTCATCTTAATATACATATCCTGTATAATTTTACATCTTTACAAAAAAGACGGTTTTACAAAAACATTAAAAAATTTAGCTAGACATAGATCTGAAAATAATTCTGTCAGGTTATCAAAATAATTATCTTATAGAACGCTCAAACTAAACGCTAGAAACTCGAAACTTTTTACGGCTTTGCTCATCATACTTGATATTATAAAACGCTTATCAAAATATCCTGCTCGCAATTATTTAATGGTCTAATAAAATTATTATCAAATTTCTATTTAGCTAAATTTTTAGATGCGCGCTTTAGCAAAATTATTTTTCCTTCTTTTAAAATAATTTTGAAGCTACACTATCGTCGGGTAAAATTAAAGCAAAGGACGTCTTTTATAGAAAGAAATTGAGCAGTGGGTATTTGACATTCTAAACGTAGTCTCTATTACTAAACAGACAAATGTCCACAGGTACTCAGCGCCGCCGCACTCTTTTCAATCAAATTTTCGCAGCAGGTACCAGATCTGTGGCGCACTCATCGTGAGTACATTCGCACGCACTTGTGATGCGATTCGGCTTTTCGACCACGCCGTGGTCTGTTGGCGCAGTTTAGGCGTCAATAGAGCAACCCCGCGACGTGACAAAACCGCCGCTGTTCTCACCCTCGGTTGTTCCGCACCTGTCAGCCACGTTTTGTCCCCGCGTGATCCTGTGATATACGCCGCCACGAGAAAGGATACCAAAGGACCGGCTGTCGTCGCCGCAGCGCGTCTTCTTGTGATGTCACCCAAGTCGTTCGCCTACCGTTGGGTGCATCCATTCTACGACGGCACTGCAATAGGTCGAGCGAATCTCGGTCGCATTCACTTTTCGGTTCGTTGACATTAGCGTCTAATAAATGACCATTGTCACCTTGACTCGTCGGCCTAAACTCGAAAGACGCGATTGAAAACTTGGAATGTTCGGCCACAATTGATCGTAAATGAGTACGATTAAATCACAAGTGCAGCGAATCGAATTTTACAAAGTAAAATCAAGTTCTCAGTTTTTAAATAAATTGAGTAAATTTGTAAATATTTACTCAGATTTTCTCTTGTGCAAGCAATAATTAATGATGACATCTTAATTGAGTATCTATTCAAAATTAAAGTTGAACGACTAAAAAAAATTATTAAGTTTTAATACATATTTCTTTGAATAGTATTAAATAAATATAAACTTACAGCAAATCAATATTTACTCAATAAAAAAAGTACTTAAATTAATGATTTTTGTTTCAAATAAAATGTATGTTTACATTTAGTAAATATTTACTAAAAAATATTCAAACAAATATTTATTAACATTTAGTATCTTTTTCGGTATATACAGAAAAATAATTTTGATGAAGTATTTCAAAAATTATCTAGATACAGATCTGACATAATAATTTTGTTTAGACCATGAAGGGGTAACCACTAGCTGAAATATTGTCCTGCAGATTACATGATTTCATATGATTTTATCTGATTACAAATAATTTTTTTCACTACATATAAAGTAATTTGATAAAATATACAATTTTATTTAATTAATTTTAATATTGTACAATAATTTCTCGTGAGGGATTGTATATGTAATTATCGGATTATACGTAGAGATTTCATACGAATTTTGATAATGATTTCGAGGACTCTGTCCCAAGATTACATTAAGTAGTTTCCCCCCTCGTTAGACCATCATCAAAATTACTATGTAGAACTAGTTGTTAGTGTCAAAACTTCTTGTAGTAATGCTTGAAATTCTTACGTAATTATTTTGATAATCAAACAAGATTATTTTCAGATCTGTATCTAGCTAAATTTTTATTTATTTTAGCAAAATCATTCTATCTGTAGTGCTGTAGTACAGTCTGTGTAATGAAACAGTAGTTATTGACAATGACTTTAATCTCTATTTCGACCTGTAACTGAGACTTGCAATAACGAGCAATACAGCGTCGATGAGTCTAGTACGCGAAACACTCGTTTCCCTCCGCACCACTCCAGATTTATCCCGGAGACTCGCGTCAATTATTATCTTCGAAACGTTCGTACGGCTCGGACTCGCGGCTTTCCCATGAAGTCGCGGAACCGGACGGACGCGGTTCGCGAAGTTTGCGAAGTTCCGCGGTCGTTAGTTGTACGGCTATCTCCCGGGGAAGGTAGATAAGGACTTCGGAACTGGACTGCGGGCGAACGAGCGAACTTACCCGAGTCCGGAAACGACCCGGAGAACCCGACGTCTCTATCCTACATAGAACATAGAGAGTATACTTGCAAGAGTACTCCCGTGTGCGCACCAAGTCGCCGAGATTTCGGTCTGCCAAACCGTCATATCATGGCTTTATTCGCCGTTGCAAATACGGTCGCTTGTTAATGAGAGTCACAGAGTCATTAGCAAACACGTTGTCAAAATGAAAGGAGCTTTTGCAAATCTAATTAAATAGCATAGATTATAGAAAAAGGTAATGCCAGAAGATATTCATAAATTTTTAGAAAAATATAAATTCTATTAAAATATAAAATTTTGTATTATATAATACAAAAAAGTTGCAATCTATAGGTAAAATTGAAAAATAAATGAAAAATTTTGTACAAAATTTTGTATAAAATTGAAAGTTTTGAAAAAATTTGAGAAGAGAGAGAGGTATAAAACGGAACCGCTAACTGAAATATTCTTGAAAGTTAGAACGTAAAACTAGAAACGCCAAGGCAAAACGATCAAAACGTTATGCAAACGGGTGAACGCTCCTGCTCGTGACTCAAAAAAGGACGTTCGTACGTAATAAAATCCCTGATCGAAAAAAATGGTTGTGTACATGACCGATGCGCGAGGTGTAATGGTCCTTTCGTGCGAATTCACGCTCGTGCGCGGCTCGGAGAAACGAGAATGGGAAGTGGAAGCGTGTGCACGTCTATAATGGCGTCCGTATGACAAGCCGGACAAAGGGCTCGTCAGAGCGCCGAGCTCGGCCAATGAAACTCGCTCCGAGAACGGCGGGAAGAGCTGGTTAAAAAAGAGAGATAAAGAGAAAAGAGAGCACGAGGTGGGTCATTCCGACATCGCGACAACGGTTACTTCGATTCCGGAATAAAACGCGCATTGCTACTTTTTTTTATTCCGACTCGCCTAGCGTCCGAGGCTCGTATTCACCGTGCGTTCACCATCCCCTGGGCATTGACTGCCTCTAAGCCTGGAGTTGTCAGTGAGAGAAAAAAAGGATCGAAGTGGAAAAGCTAGCGTGCATCAAAAGGGAGCGTCTCTGTTTCAATTTGACCTGCGTGGATCCAGTTGCGCGAAGAAGAAACACAAATTTTCACTTCACAGTTTCGCGCGTGCGTCCATCGATCGTTACTTCTTTAGCTTTACAATTGGATCCATGGATCAACACTCGATGTAAGAATCTCGGATGTGTAATCCATCCACAATAAGTCATTACCTAAGTCTTAAGTCGTAAGAAATGGACCAATCATAGTCGATTATTCTTCTCACATTCGACTGTGATTGGTGAATTTTTTATGGCTTAAGACTTAAAAGTTAGGTATTGTAGAAAGTTCAATGAGCGTGTCATATAAATCAGTATATAGTGACTTTATGCTGGGATGTTCATTGATTCAGACAGTTTTATGCTAGCTACGTTATGCTTATGCATTTATGTGCTACAGTCCTTTCTACAATAAACTATTACCTAAGCTTTAAGTCGTAAGTCGTAAGAAATTGACCAATCATAGTCGATTAATCTTCATATACATTCTGTAATTGGTCAATTTCTTACGGCCTACGATTTATAGCTTAAGTAATGGCTTATTGTAGAAAGCCCATTACATTCCTATGAATGCGCAATCATTAAATAAATTAAGGTAATAATGACATTTGTGACCAATCAGAAATTGGCCTCAAATTACCTATTCAGACATCATTATATAGCAGTTACATTGGTATTCTTATATCATGTACTTGAGGCATAATATAAAAATATCGTTAGCTCCGCGAATCTTTCAACGTCATACATCCTTGGCGTCTTTCTATCGCCTTGATCTCAAAGACTTGATACCGTAGATCCGTTATAGGTACGTGACCTAAATGTTCGTTTTCCTTGCTTCATAAATACCTCGAGTCACATATTCTCGCCTTTACAAATCCGCGGATTCACGAAGAGATTCCCGGTTTTGTAACCTACATTCTCCCTTGCGACTGTTTATACGTCCGAATTTTTCGCATGATTCACGTTTCCGCTATAGGAATACGCGAGCTGCATATGTAAAGACACCTGCTGCATTGTTCAGATTGCATCGTCTGAAGACGTGATAGTTATTCGCGGCGGCATAAAAATATATAGGTTGAAGGTAAACATATTTTTGGTTCGCGTGCAAGAGGCAGGTTCTTTTTGTTTCGGAAAAACACGCTGTTATCTGGTGCTACAATTTGGGGAGAACTCGACTACACATCTCTCCCTCGACGGCGAAAGATATAATATTGGGCGCGAAGTGTCGGTTAAATAAGAAAAAGCTTCATTCCCCGTGGCAGACGGATTCCCCCGAATTTGCACGTGGAACCGATTTTTCAACGGTGAGAAAAATACACTCGCCGGAAACCGATCTGCACGAAAATTCGCCGACGTTGCCGCATAAATTTTCGCTCGCTCGTATATTTTATGGTTTACATAACACGTGTTTATCTTACCGTTCCAAACGTTATTTTTGTGAATGTTTATTCCTAACTAATTCAAATCTATCGACATTAAATATAAAATAAAAAACAACTATTTCTTTTTTAAAACACATGATGCTAAAAATATTAAAGACTCCGCGGACAAATTATTTTTTGAAAAAGCGTAAACGCGCGGGATTGTCTCTTCGATCTCTCTTCCGTTTCTCCATAACGGATATTACCGGAAAATCTACTTTTAACTTCAGACTAAAAAACGAGGGGAAATTTTCAGGGTAACTTCGTGGCGAAATAACCGAGAACAATGCGATCTCGCCGTACCGGCTATTCGAACAACGCCGCAGTTCGTCGTTATCATTTTTCTTCTTTCTGATGTTCTCGCGTGCGAAAATCGCGCTCCTGGATTACATTATCTCGCAACTGCTGCTAGCAATGTATCGTCGTAAATCGATTAGTCGCTGATTTCGGTTTAACGAGTGCAACTCTGAGAAACACGAATCCGAGAACTCGCGATACTCCGCAAAGAAAGCGATGAAGTATAAATAAGGATTTCGAAGATCTCATCCCGAGGACGAAGCGATTCCACTGCACGTTTCTGAGATTTACCAACGATTCGTTTATATACTTTTTCATTATTTCTTTTTTTTTATTTTACGTGATGGATAACGTCGCAGAGTCGCTCGAAGTTACATCAGAGTTTTGCGAGTTTCGCATTTCGTCTTCATTCTGTCTCGATCATATTATTTCAGCTACCAGATGCTAAGGAACGGCATCTATATCCATTAAGAGTCGCTAACGTCATTTCATTTGCCAAACAAACAAACAGAGACTGATTAGCAAATCCTAGAAACGAAATATTTTAAACAATGCATTTGATATCATAAAATAAAAAAAAATCTTTATTTTAATGAGAGAAAATATTTATCCAAAAAAGTTCGATATTTTAATCTTGATTACTAAGAAACATTGCAACAAAATAAAAAATTAAATTAGTAAAAGTACAATACCTTTTCATGAGAAATTTCCATTTATTATAAAATGTAACTATAAATGAGATTTAATAAGATTATTCTTGCAGCGCGCGCGCGCGCATCTCTGATTTCAAACTAAATTCAAACTAAAATTATCGAAAAAATGATCAATTTCTTTTAACGAATCCATTAAAACTTGTTATAAATAAAGTTTAAATCAAACTAAGTAATTTAAATCACTCAGTATTCACTGCTAAATTCATAATGTCAAATTATATCTAATTTGAGTTATTTTTAATCTTTTCTATAGGTCACTATTTTATCAATATCTTAGTATTAAATTAGAATAATAAAGTTAAATAACATAACTTGATTAAATTTAACTCAAATTTATTTTATTATTTACTAATGCATATTATACATTAATATAAACGTTCTTTACTTTGAAACTACTCAAAAAAATGGATTAATTTATATTTTGACACACATGAAAGTTAAAAATAACAAAATATATTGTATGTTGTCTTTGCTCCTTCGATACCTAACATATAGTCGGTTTTTAAGTTCAAGTTTCAAAAGTAATGTTTTAAGATGCTAATATCATGGCTCTATGATTGATTTATAACAGCTTATTAATACTGTACACTGAAAGAAAAGATTACTGCAGCAAATTTTTGGTTACGTCAGCCTATTCGCATTGTCAGTATAGGATTTCGATAGGCTTACGCAACCAAAAATTGGCTGCTGCAATCAATTGAAAATGCTATGCCATTTTTACCCAATCTTTTCTTTCAGTGTACCTATATAAGACGATTTTAAATATAAACATCAACTATGTCCTGGTTCATAAGTTGAAATCAAATCAATATCGATTGATTTTCCGGACCATTTGATTTGATATTGGCTACATTTTCTATTGATCTTCGAAAAAGATCGACATTTTATCTCAACACTGCATTGATAAAATGTCGATCTTCTTTCGAAGATTAATAGAAAATCTAGTAGTATCAAATCAAACGGTCCTAAAAATCAATCGACTTCAAATCGACTTGTGAACCCGGATGAATATCCTAAACGATTTAAATCCTTACGACTGTTGTAAGATTTTTGTTAAATTTTTCTACGATAAATTTATCATATGGGTCGCTGAATAAATTCATGTACTCATCAGGAATTTCTTCCTTTGTGCCCTATTCGCGTTCCCGAACTTATAGACGACGACGGGCATTATTGAAACGACGGATGCTTCGCCGTTGGGCGAAACTTTCTTGTTCGATAATCGCTGATATTTGCGACGTTTAAAATGTATCGGACGGTTCGTAAGTCCTGGCAAAAGAGTTCTTCCGCATGATTTAAGAGCAGAGATCGCGCGGGCATGTTGGCCGACGGTCGAACCAGCCCTGGGCAATGTGCGACAAGGGCCTTAAGATTCTCTTATCTGGAAATGCGCGCGGCATTGTGAACGAGGCTCCTCGAATCGGAAAATTCTTCTTATGTCGAGAGTAGACGTAAAGTCGATTTATTATACGCCAGATAAAAATTCGCTTGCGGCCGTTCGATCAGGAGTTTCTCAAATCCCAAACGACATCAACACTTGCGAATATATAAGCAAATATTATTCCCTATAGTGATAAGTATAATTTTATCTGCAAGTTAAAGTCAATTAACTTCTGTTGGTCTATTCATGTCTGTTTGACTCAAAATGTAATTAATTTCCTTATTGATATTTTATTCAAAAAATTTTTTCTCAGGTATTCGATAACTTCGTCTGTTAATGTAAAATATTTTTTCTATAAAAAATTTTTTTTTTAATTTTTAATCATATTAATTAAAAGAAATTGTATAGTAAATCTGAACAAACAGCAGCTAATACAATAGATAGTTAACTTCATAAAAATAACTGTTAAATTATTTTGTTCAATATAGAAGAAGCGCAAATTAATACGGACTAATAAAGTAATCCCGACTTTTCAAGCATGAGGAATAGGATTTTTCCCGTTTAAATCTTCAAAATTGGATGAAATATCTATTATTTCGTATCGAATAATACATCGTAGTTAATGACACGAATATATATTTTAGTATCGCGTATACGTGCTACTGAAGCATTGATGGAATTCTGTATGGAAAGAGAGAAAGAAAGAGAAGGTAAAATAAAATTTTAATAAATAAATAAGAGAAAGAGAATATATAGAGTGTGCCACAAATTGCCGCGCTTTTATCCGCGCGTCAATAAAACAGAAATTATTTATTCGGATTTTAATGAGAACCGATATGTCGGAGCAGCAGAAGCTTAATTATTTATTATTATTATTATTATTACTATTATTACCATCACGTATGCATCCTTCCGCAATTATCAGCGCGTCGCTCATCGTCCATTCATTCGAATTTGTATAATGTCGCGAAACGTCGTTCCATACAACGAAAAATTCGTCTCGCGATACTGCCAGGAAAATACATCGTTACGCGACGAAATAAGAGCACCGAGTTGATGGCACAGGGGATAAGCGAGGGAAGGATAGACAGTGGGCGCAAATATTATCCGTTCGCAGTTGAAAGCTCCATTATTGATTTATTCCGACGGCGTTTGACCGCTTTAACTAGATTAACGGCGATCCTTCGTCCCGACCGCAAAAAAATGCGACGGAGCTTGAGCGAAAGCCGGATCAAGCAGCTTACGTCGCTTGCTTACAAGTTTTTAGCACCTTTTGTTGAAAAAAAAAATTAAACGTGTAACTCTTGTTCCACGGTGAACTTACGCGAAGTCACTATATAGGAAAACTAGTTAAGCAACGAAGGAATATGCTACTTGACTTGGTGTTAACCTACCGTCGTTATTTTGACGGTGAAGGAAAGTTAAATATTACCCCGATATTATTTCATTTCGCGCGTTCGTCCGTGACTATTCGCCGCGAGAAAAGGGATAGAAAATAGACGGAGATTGTTTTCGTAATCGAGAAAAATAAAGGGAAGATCACCTTGTGCCGATTATCAACGAGGATCTTCTCGGGCCGCATACATCTACCCGATCTCTAATATTTCCTCTCAGAGGATAAAGATGCGCATTAAGAACGAGTCGAAAAATTGGAGAAATTGTTCTCTCGAGATCCTCAATTCTGTTTCCCGGGATCGAGAATTCGTATTATTCTCGTTCCGCGCAAAACTCGGAATACTCGTCTAATTTCTAACTTATTAAAAATATTTCAGCTCCTTTGCTGAAATCGAATAGTGTTCGATACTTTAATCTAGTAATGGATCTCACATGTATGTATTCTCTAGAAATTCGCAAATATTTAATTTAATTTGGTTTTGGTATGATATAATTGCATTTTCAAAATAAAAATTTATGCGTTGCAATTAACAATCTAATTACGAATATAAATATCAGAAAACTGTTTACTGAAATTTTGTAAAATAGATTCCATGAGAATTTTTTTCTGGATTTTCGAGGTATTTTTTAAATTCCATGTAAGATTAGAGAAATTCTTTATACAATTTTTAAAATAAATTGAAGTGCAAGCAACGTAAACAAACTATATATTAAAAATTATATCATTTTCAAAATCTATCATTTTCTAAAATTAGAGCCGCGAAATCTGTAGGATAGTGTATAAAAAAAACTCAGTACAAAATAATATCAGCTACTCTATTCTGCTGAGTATTATTGTCTTCTACTATCACCTTGATTTTTTTATTTTTATCATTTAGTTACACACACAATATATATAAATATACGCAGATGCCATCATATACTTATATTACTAACTGATTGTCAATATTTTGCATTACCAGACAAAAAAGATTAAAAAAACAATGTTTTAAAAAAAGAAATGGAATTTAAATTTAACGGTAAAATTCAAAAAATTTCCCAATAAAATTTCATGAGAATCCCTGATTTTCAAGGATAAAAAAATCCTCTATAAATTCCAGGTTGTTTCAGATTTTTTCAAGTAGTAAACACTCTGAAATATGACTAAAATTCTAAATATACATCAATATTGTCAATAATAGAAAAACAATTATAATTGGATCTGTCAAATACGATTGATTTAAATTGGAGCAACAAATAACTTTATTGCACATTATATTCAATCGAAGTATTCTTTCTTACTATATAATGAATGAATGTACCGCTTTGAACACTGAAAACTCGTAATCGCGTATAAGTGGTAGGCAACTACTCCACTTTGCTGCATCGCTTGCAATTTCGAGAAGTTCGACTGCAATAAATCGAATCAAGCATTTCTCGACTGCGTGCGTACGGGATCGTAAACTCACGCATTCGCCCGGCTCCCGAACGAAACCCGCAGGGCGTTCAGCATCCGAGGGATGCCGGGATCGCGCGATCTGTCTGGTAACTTATTGCCAGAGAAAACGACGGAATCCAGCGGAAGGAGGCGCGGTTTCCGGATCGTTTTCGTATGCGGCTGTTCGCAAATGGACGGATAGTTATGCGGGATATAGCTGCAAGATTCGCGGCACCCCCTGCTACACCGCGAACCGAAACACGTTAACCCCTTTCATGCCCCCTTAAGGCTGGGCTCCGACCACCAGACCGATGCATCGCGGATGTAACGCGGTGCAACGCGGTGCGGCGCGGCCGAAAGACGCGCGCGGCCATTAATTGGATTCCCAGTCGGGCAATTCCCGGTATGCCGCACACCACCGCGATTCCCGCAGCAACCCTTTCTCCAATCGAACACGCGCCGACCGGTTGGCCACTCAATTAAACCGACGCAGCGATTCCGCTGCGATATAGACACGGATATCGATTTGTAAGCACGACCGTCTTTTATTTCCCACGCTGCTCGCCAATAATGAGTATAAATACGGTAATGCTATTAAAAAATATTATCGAAGTTACATCAGCGTGCTTATGCATTTAATTATTTACAGAATTATTTCTCTTTTAAAATGGATACTGATCGCAAAAAGTAACGATAACGTTTCCACAAACACAAGCTAAAAGTATAAAGTGTCCATATAATATAAGTCTATATAATATAATGAGTATTAATCTACCGTTTAAATAGCCACCATTAAAAAATAATTCTCTTTGCGCTGTTATTAGAGAATTGAAATAAAACCTTTAAAAGTAATGTATAATAATGGATATAACTAATTGTAAGTAGTTCAACGAAAAACTTTTAACTATTGGAAGAACTTAAAAAGAAGTATAATATTACATTATAATCTCTTATAAAATTATTTTAAATTCTTCTTCTCTTCTAAGGTTTGCCCTTTACTGAAAATCTTGATCCTCTTATAATCGACTAATTTGATTCATTTTTTACCTTGGAGCTAAGGTCCTTAAATATCTATTACTGAAAACAGAATTGGAAAAAATTAAACCGTTTTTAAGAAATATTTCAGATGGACAATCGAACAGACGAATGATCGGACAAACACTATAAAATTATGAAGTAGTTTGCTATGCTGCACTATTATTTAACTTCATACAGGCACACATATTCTTACTTATTCCATAGGCACTCTATGTCTTTTTTGTTCAGCTCAAATCTTTTTACTGTTCTAAGGCTTTCAAAAAATTTAGAAAAATTTGGAAGTACTTTTCAATATATTTGTTACGTTAATTGCCAAACAGTTATTTAACTCAAATGTTAAAACCTAATTTATTTAATAAAAATTGAAATTTGTGACAAGACATTTAGGAGTAACCTTTCGCCCCCCTAAAAAAAGACTTAGTGTACCTACGAAAGGTTAATAAAAAAATTTAATAATTTATGTATTATTCGTATCATCGCGCGACATGCGATCGACACTACAAGTTTTGTATTTCATCGACTTTCGCTATTACGACGGGGATAATAAAAATCGACCAGGCCGAACCAATCGCATTCCATTCGTCGTCGGCCGTGGAATTTTTCCCCACAAAGGCGAATCGCGGGGACCATTCGAACCAACGGCGTTGGTGATCGCGGTAAATCAGTTTCCGACACGAAATCGACGGTAAGTCACAATTCTACAGACGTTCGCTGTTCTCTTGCTCTTTCTCTTTCTTTCTTTCCTACTCTGTCCTTGTCTTTCTTGCTCCTTTGCTCCTTCGGAACTCCCTCTATCTTTCTCTTCCATGTCTCCACTTCCCGATGTTTACGCGACACCCGTTCGACCGCGAAAGAGCTGAAATTCCATCGACCGAGTCACTTTATGGGCGCTCACAGGGTGGATCAAAGTTTCATCCTGAAAGTCCTATGTACTTACGCTTAAATGTTTTTCTCAGCAACAATAGGTACTCCCGGTTAAGGGAAAGAGAAGGAATGGAAGGAGGCAATGGAAATATACCAAGGTATCCACACGAATAACGAAAGTTACGATGCAGAACGATAAATCGACCGGAGCTAGCGAAACTTCCCAGAGGTAGGATGACCAGAGATAAAAATTGAATCGACCCTGAAGCTTTTACGGAGACTTAACCCTTTATTTGTGGTCTTCGGCAAAAAAAATCGTCCGTTTTTCCGCAATAAATTCTCTCGTTTTAAAAAGAAACGTTTACTTTTCGACAGTGCTGCAACATTCTTTCCTTATCATTAATATCAATTTTAAGAGCAAAATCTGCAAAAAATATTTTATGAGGCAATTCTTTCTATTAATCTGTCAGCATTTTTATTAAAAAATCGACTTGAGATTACTCAAAAAATGCATATAATAGAAATGCAATTCTGTATAACATGAACATTTACAAAATTATATGTGCGTGTATGCAATATTTATGATTAATGATCTAAAATAGAAAAAATATGCTAATCCAAATACTAACTTAACTTTAAAGATTTAAAAAAAATCGATATTTTGCAATACATAATACGACTGTTAATACACTGAGAAAAAAGTTTTGTCGATATATGACCAACAAAAAGTTTTTCGTTGTCTTAACCAAAATTTAGTTATGCTAACAAAATTTTTTGTTGTCCTAACCAAAAATTTGGTTAAGACAACGAAAAATTTTTTGTTGGTCATATATCGACAAAACTTTTTTTCTCAGTGTATTTAAAATATCTTTTTTTACGATTAAGTAATGTATATAATTTACAATTTTAATATCTATAATAGTAAGTGCATTTAATGTTTCAAAATTAATTATTTAAAAAAATCCCATATAAAATTCGGTGTTATAAGAAAAAAAACTACAGCCAACTAAATCAATAAAATTCACGCTAAAAGATAGCGTATATCGCATGTCTCTAAAAAGAATTAGTCTCGATCCACAACCTTGCTTTAAAGGCCTTAAGCCATAAGCAAAAAGAGAGTTAAGTGACATTTATATTTTGTCTTTAAACTGCATTTGCGCAATCTTTAGTCTTTAACCGTCAAACTTAAGTGAATTGAGCAAAACCCAACTCTTATGGCCCAAAAGCATAAGTTCTCTGAGGTCGATATATCATCACTTACAACTTATGATTTACGGTTTATGATCTCTTAAAGCAAGGTTGTGGATCTAGACTCAAGATTGAAGTGACGCTAATACTAAACTTAAAATTAATAGCTATATTACATGTAGGTCGCATAAAAAATTAGTAACTCCGCAACGAGCACGCTATGTAGAACGGATATTACTCGTCATGCTTCATATATCTTCCTTCATTTCTTATTCACTCCTTAGCATCCCCGGAGATGCGACGGGAAGGTTCAATTTTCTGCGAATAGAGTTCTGAACCTCAACCAACGGCAAACGACAGATGCAATTATAACGGTGCGGAAAAGTGTCTCTAAATTGGTCGATGGGATGCTAATACTAATTATACCTAAGAAAGTATTTAACGACAAAACCCTCGATGGTGCACGCTCTCGGCGGCGTAATTGCATTAAATTGTTGAAACTCACATGCGTTTCCGAGCTAATGATTCGCGCACTCATCTCTTTTTTAAGTTTGTATTTTTTATATAAGGAATATATTATTTTGAAATTTCAAGATATACGAAAAGATGCATATAATTATAAAGAATCACGTGCAATGTGTGTTTAGATAGCTCTAATTTAAAAAATCAGCGCAAAACTCTAACCCGCATACGATGGATACTGAAACATGTCGCCTTTCAGACGACTAGACATAAGGAAATAATGCAAATTTTGCAGATCTGCTCGCCGAGAGTATACTGGATACATCCACGAATCTGCTCGTCAAAAGTTTGTCTCAAAGGAAATACACCGTGAACGTCACTCGCGGACACGCGCGTCTCTCCCAGAGTTTCCCCAGTAAAAGAAGCTTCTTCCAGGCGAGCGAGTTCGCGAACGTACGCTTGTCTTTCTCTCTCTCTCTCTCTCTCTCTCTCTCTCTCTCTCTCTCTCTCTCTCTCTCTCTCTCTACTATATATCTCGTTCAATGAGAGTTTCCGTCTTAAATGTCTTATTAAACCTCGCAATTTCCCGCATCAAGCTGCCGCAGTGGGACCTTTGCAACAGTTATTTCTCTGATGGAACCTTGATATTCCTGCTAATAACCATCACTGATTTTGCTTCACTCTACCATGAAGAAATTCAAACTTCAAAAGAAATGTTAAGAACATTTTGCCTATTCATTTACATCACGTGTTCTTTAACAATAAAATGACGTATACATATTTAAACTATGTTATTTATCTAGTACTATCATGTACATAAATATTTCGTCATTTAATACTGAATGAAGATCTTTTTATATTTTCTACTTGTCATTAAAAATTTTACACTGAAAAAAAGACGTTTAAAAATTTATTTGAGATATAATATTTCTTTCACTGTGCAATAAATCCTTATTTAAATACAGCGAAATAAATTTCTGTTCTTAGTAAATAAGCCATCTATTTTATTTTTTACAATTAATACAAAATGAGATATATTACACACAAATGTACATTCCGTCGTCGTAATCAAATTTCTTTATAACCAATAAATATAGAAGAAAACGTCACAAATAATATTGCTTCCGAATACTTTGACTTTTCTTGTCAGTGTAAAAATGTTTTATTGCACTAATCTGGAATTTCTGTACAAGAAATATCTTTAAATAATATTTTATAGCTTTCGTAATTTGTTATTCTTCATTTATCTTTATTCCTTCTTTTATTTATATTAATATCTTTTTTTAACAATTATTAATTACCATTATTATGATTTGCTCTGTATTAACTTTTATATATTGTATTATAAATTTTTATAATGTGTACATAGCAATTTACATTGAAGTATGAAAACACATGTTTCGCAACATATATAACATCTTGCTCTATTATACGTATATTGATTGACAACCATGACTATAAGAGAATATGAACAAAAAGTAAATAAGAGAGTAGAATAGGCTTCATTACAATACAATACAGTTATAATAAAAGTACTTAATATAAACCTCTATCTAACGGATTAAAATGAGAAAATAATATTCGTTGGAGATGGACAGAGAAACGGACTTGTGTTATTATAAATGATGCAAAAGTTGAAGAAGATCAAGATAAATTCAGATATGGATATAAAGAAGAATATCAAAAGAAGAAATCGAGTATTTTCGAGACAAAATGGGGAGAGGTACGGCGAGCATCCCGTAATACCTCCATTAAAATACAATTCCATATCTTATCCCCGCAACACCGATCCCTCTTCTCTCTCTCAATCGCGTTGTCAATTCGTTCACTTCCTCCTCTCCGAACCCTCTTGTTTCTCCTTTTATTCATTAAATAACCGCACTGCCGCTTCCGGGCGACGCAACGTCGCGGAGTGTAACTTCTAAACGGCCCTTCCGGAAAATGCAAATGCACGTACCGCTTACCCGCCCCCGCACGATACGCCATCCACCGGCGCCCCCGCCCACAGTAATTAAAAGGGCACGCGAAGACAACTTACGTACCGAAGAAGTTGATGCACTCTACTCGTCCCCCGCTCCCGCGCTCCTCGTCGCTAATGAGAACTCGCGCTGTTCTTCGCTTAAGTACGTTAATTCGTTATTTCAAGCAAGAGGAAGAAGAAAGAGGACGAACATTTCGCTTTGTTGCTCGCCAAACTTTCCGTCGAAAGATGCACTGAGAGACAATCATTGAACAGAATTTAACGCACAACATTATGGTTTCCATAAAACTTTTGAATAATGAAATACTACGTATGTTACATAGAAACCAAAACGACTTTTAATTAGATACAGATCTAAAAATTATTTTATTGTACAATATAACGAATAATGCTGCAAAAACTTTGATACTTATCAGTCAATTTAAGCATCCTGTATAATTATTTTGATGATTGAGCAAAATTATCTTCAGATCAGTATCTAGTTAAATTTTTAGATACTTTAACAAAATCGTTCTTCTCATGCACTTGCAAAGCTAGATGTAATTTTACGAATAAATTATTTATATATATAACAATAATCGAATCATAATAGTGTAACACTCAAATATATAATAAAAGAATATAGTAATTGCAATTCAATATAAAGAAATACAACATGTACAAATATATATAATAACCAATTTCTGTACGGAAATCTCATCTACGACTGTACTATATAGATATTCTACTCTATAAATAGACCTAAATCAACAAGTATGCGCTTTCATTTTCTCCATCGAGAAAATGGAAAATAAACCAATCATATTAACCAATCAAGCGTGAACTGTCGCGATCCACGCCCTTCATAGTCGGTCCGATTACAGACTAAAGGGCCGTGCGAACTCGAGATAGGATGGAGAGACTACACGCTGTAATAACATGCCCTGCACATACGAGATCCTTACACGTATTTGGCATCACGCCCTTTACTATCTATATGTCAGGTATTTGACCCTGTGCAGTCTATCCACTTTCCCCCCTTCTCATTGCCCCTCCCTCGTCGTCTTTTCACCCCTTAAGCCATCACAGAGAATTCGGTACCTATTCCATTACGCGAACTGATTATTCGCTATTGTCCACCTGTAAACAGAATATACCGACGATTGCCAATTTCCATCCATGTCCTCGGTGTTAGGGGTTCCATCGGCCCGCTGGGTATATACAAGCGGCAAATAGCAACTTATGTGCCGGTCACGTGTCGCTACATCGCTTCGTGTGTTCCAGTTCTTTCCGTTGTTACGATTCTCCGAACAAATGTTAATTTCATATTCCATCGAAATTGAAATGCAAAACCGAACGCGACGTTTCAATATATATCAAACATTCATAAGATATTAGATATTTATAAGATAAGATAGTCTATATTATTCATGTATATTATGACTGTTTGAATATGTTTGAAATTATTATGAATTTAATTGAATGTTAGAACTTGCGGCAAAAAATATAGAAAGTCGAAAAGATAATTCATGATTAAAAATCTAGCTTATACGTATAAATATACTAACTTTTCGTAATATATAATGCAAAACAATTAATGCATAACGTATGCACGAAAAGGACAATTTTGTTAAAGCATAAAAAAATTTGTTGAATAAATACTAAAATCAGAAATAAAAAATGATTTTATTGGAAAAACCAAATTTTTGTTATTACAGCAAAATTTTGGTTTATAGAACAAAACATTTTATCTAGTGTATAAATCTGAAAATAATTTTGTTGGATTATCAATAATTATGTTGAATCTTCAAGTATGATGAGCAAAAAATTTTAACATTCTAGTAACCAGTTTGAGCGTCCTGCATAATTATTTTTATGGTTCAACAAAATTATTTTCAGACCAGTAGTATATCTAGCAGAATCTAGCTAAACTTTTAGATATTCCATATTATATAGGTAGCAATTTTTAAATACTAGTGCACAATGAATTTCGGAGTGTCGACGTTCCTTCAATTGTTCTGTTTGCACATAGTATCGCTAATGAGTCAGGCACGACCGATGAACTACGCGCGGAAGGGTGGAAGGTGGTAAAGGGTGGCAGAGAGTGGCACAGTGGACGCGAGAGGTCCTTGAATGCCAATCCCTCAAAGCTAATATAATTATGGAACGTAGTAGGACTCGGCGAGCAAACGGCTCACGGATACAATCAGGACAATCAGCATGATTGGCGGTCTCAAGTGTACACACGAGGAGGACCTCTCTGAACGCCTAAAGCTGGCTGACAGTCGTGTCATATTGTCAACGACGTTGCTTATCGGGAATCTTGTCGCACAGAATTCGCGTTAAGAAAGGCAATATCCATGCTTGCCTTCTTTCATTGAGATCACTCCAGAAAATCAAGACTGATCTTAATACACGTTATGTGTTGTGTGGGTTGGCGTAAAATCTTTTCTACTTTTTTAAGCAACACTGTAAAATTTGTATGCTACGAATTTCTTAATTGTAAATAATAAAAAATGTGTGTGTAAATATAATATAATGTAATATCTCACCAACTAATACTTAACAAAAAGTATTTTTCCTTTTGCAAAATGTTTACGTTTTTTTTTTATAGTACAGCTTATATTCACATTTCTAAAGTCCTCTCAATCTTTCCGATGTATTTACTTAAGAAATCGTTCCTCTTTCGAGATATTTAAAAGGTAGGGTAGGGATAAAACCCTTTAGAGAGCAGAGAAGTCTGCGTTGATTATATAAAGCTTCTTCCTTCAATTAAATAAGATAAATCGTTTCTGTTTATCTAAGACTGCGATAGCAGTCCAAGATCGTGATCATCTTGCTTATCGGAAACCATCGAGCAAGGACTATCTCAAATCTCATCGGGAGGCACGATATTCGCAAATACGCAAACAGCCGGTCGCCCCCGCGAGCTGTTGACATTAATGAGTGCCCGCAAGACCGACGAATCCGGGGTTTCGATTTCGATGATCGCCGTCGGTCTTCGACGACGGCGAAGGGATCGCCGTCACGAAATAGGAAATTTGATCTCGCGCCGGTCGGTCGAGCGGCACTAGGCGTCGACAGGTCTTCTCAAAGGGATCCCCGTGGATTTCCTCATCTGAAGAGGGAGGCAAATCCGAGCGTTGTTTACGCAGCATATTTGCGCCGTCGATCGATCCGTCAGCTTAATCGAAGGGTGCGCCTAATGGAATTCGCCGTACAAGGGAATAATTTCCTCGGCCAGGGAATCCGTTCGCGATCGATGCCATTTGCCGCCGTTCGCGTTTCATTAACACCGGCAGAAGCTAAATTAGATAGAATCGTATCTCGTCTGTTCCACGGAAAAGAAATAGATTGGGTGGTTCAGCAAATCTACAACTTACTGTGCGAATTCAACATCTACAACTAAGAAGATTTGATGGTTCAACAAAGAAATTATATGTGTAAACAATTATCAGTACGCTAATTCAGCTAATTCTTTGCTAAATGAAAGCTGCTAATGTAACAAGTTTTCTTTGTTACAGCAGCAAAAATGTGCGACTTTAATATATTTTGTTAAAAATTTTGATCAATATTTTGGATTGATTTTTATAGAAAAGGTCTTTGCTGTATTAATAAATTTGCCGTGTGTGTGTGTTTCACAATATGATTACTGATAAACGTTAATTTTATTCAGCTACATACTAGGCTACTTTAACATTTCAAAAATCCGTATATTACGATTATATTTGATAAATCAGTGAAATATTTAGTTGTTTTAACAAATCTTTTTTTTCTAATCGGAAAACCGTGATTTCACTGTGGCAGTTGCAATTACGGCAAAGGACTGCTTCAGATCTAATAGTATGCAATAGAAAACAAGGTAGAATCTACTATTTACTATTTAAAATTATTTTAATATTTAATTTTCCTTTCACGGAAAAACAATATGGATAATATTGAAAGCTCAAAAATTATCGAAAGTGTCACGAAATATAAATCGCGGACGAATAAACCTCCGTGACGCATAAATATATAGCTTATGTATTCACGTGATGATCCGCTCGATTCCTGTCCCATTTCGTCGCGATGCGGTTTTGTGACAGGGTGACGCGGCTATTCAATGGCCGACGAAAATACGAGCTTCTCGAAAGTGGCTGCGTATTGCACACAAGCGTGCACGAGGAAAAAGACGAGCAAGAAGAGAGCCCGGCATTATTACATACCGAATGGACGAATGTCGGTCCACTACGGCGAAACGCTATAAATGCATAATGCAATGTAGGCCATGGCACGGTCGTGCACAAGATCGACCTTTATGTCTCGTCGTGATGGCTCTCGGAAACGATCCCGTTTCTCTTTCGCATTGCATTGTGCGAAACTCACGCGAAACGTAACGTCGCCGTTAAGCATTTGTCACGATGTCACGTTTTGACTTGTAAAAGATGATCGAAATAAATTATTTTCTTGTATACACTCCTACCTTTTTTAAATTACCTATAATAATAATACCAATATTAACATATCTTTTATTATTATTTCATAGTTTATTATATATTGTCAATGATAGATAATTGTTCTCTTTTTTACTGATAGACATAAAAATATTCGTACCAGAATAGTTTTAATATGAGACACGACTATAAATGGTGGACCATTGAAGCAACTTCCAAACAAGGGAAAAGGTATTTCTTCGGCTTCCCGCAAGATTGCAGCACAAGATAGATAGACGAAAATTGTGTGATACCTAACATTATTAGCGCTATGGGTGTAGCCAGAATTTTGTTTAGGCAAGGAGGTCAAATTAGAGTTGAAACTTTTAAACTTGAGGGGAGAGGAATATGGATTATTAGACTTGTTTTGTTTTATCGTTTTTAATTAATTACTAGCAAGTAAATCATACATAATTTACTATCTTTTTTTCTTGAAATTGTAAACTAATTTTTGGAATTGGAAAAATTTTTATGTATAACACTAGCCATCTTGGATTCTCAGAAAATTTTTCTACAACATTCACCTCCAACTCTTTCTTCTTTTCTAAAATTAATTCTTTGCGAATACTCATTAAGCATAATCCGTCTAAGCGATTTTAATTATTTTTGTTCTTTAAAATATAGAGAGAAACCACAGTCCCCTCCCCCTCTTGCGCCATGATTACCTTCTTTATCTTCTTTAATATATTATATTAAACATTACAAGAAAATTATTACCTTTCATAATATAGAAATATTATGACAAAAATATCTTTATTAATTTCTAAATTAAATAAAAACATTGAAAATATAATTCTATACAACATCTCAAAACTTTTAATTTTATAATTAGCCATGACGTTACTTTTTTTAATTATTAACTTCATACGTGACGCATTCCTTTTTCGTTACCGAGCGAATAAAAGAAAGATTATTATTAATATTAAAGATACAATTGTGACATTATTGCATTAAATCATGACTCCTTTTGACTACATTGCACTATACGTTATACACCATGTGGTACTTTTTTAATGGACAGCGATACTCTTTGGTTTTATTTTTAATTTAATTTGTTTCAATAATTTAATGTCTGTAACGACTGAAGAGGACTACTGTATGAGATAAAACGTTTCGAATAGTAAATGAAATAACTTTATATTAATAAAATTGTCACCTAATTTAAGCTTGTATATTACCGTTACTGTCATTGTTTATAACTCTATACACGTTTTTTATAAATCATAGAAGCATGTGGACATCAAGTCACGCAATGAGTCAGAAGTCAAATACCAATACATGGATGAATCTATCACGTAAAATGAGTTAATCTTTTTACAGAGAATGCAAAGAGATCACAAGCTCGAAGACGATCTCCTCTCAGCTCCGATACCCTTTGCCCGTATCTATTTCTGCGCTACGTGTGTCATCGGTGAATTCCGAGTTCTTATTGCGAGACTTGGGTGGCACATACGTACACGTACAATCGGCGGTTGTCGGCCAACTGGTCTGGAAGCGCCGATAACCACGTACCGTGTTCAGTGCCCGAATCCGAAATGGTGAGGGCCCTCGGCCGTGCAATTTCGTTCCGTCGACGCTTGCCGAAGTAAACTTCCTCTAGCGCCCGGGAATTCCCGTGGAAGCTTTGGAAATCAGAAGCTTCTCCGCGAGTGATCACGTACGCAGAATGTCCGGTCCTGATCAAAAAACGGACTAGCCTCGATTGACCGCCACATAAATAAGATAAATATGACAAAGGCAAAATTTCAACAAGACTGCGATGTCTTTGATCAATGACGTTTCTCGTTTGCACCAAAACGGAAATGAGTAAAAATAGACATCGACACAAAGAAAAGTCAGCTTAAGTATTTGTGAAGAATTTTCTACAGTTTTCCTTTTATCTAAAACGTAATTCACTAATAAAGTATTAAAAACAAGTGAAAAATGTTATTTCTTAATTATTAATTGTAATTTCTCTCTCAATTGTTAATGATTTTAGTTAAGCTTTAATTAACTAGCGATATTATTCCTAAAATTTAGCTTTTATTTATAATAAAATCGATAAGCTACAAATGCTGTAAGATTTACTTTTTTTTACAAAAGATAAACTAAAAGATAATAACTGATAAATGATTGTTATAAAAATTGGTGAAAAGAATGATGTAGCTGGCAAGTTTCCGCTTTTCCAAAATGAGTTAAAAGATGATAACCCACAATTTACTGATTTTCCAGAATAAATTAAACGGCAGACTTTGATAAATTATAACATATATTTTCATCCCTTTATACAATAGTAATAAACCGCGACTTATATTGTTTGATAAAAGAATTGCTCTTTATTTCACCACGAAAAGAAAATTTATATCCAGCGCTAAATTTCCATTAAATCATTCCGTAAAATAAATATCACAATAGTATTTATTGCATCGTAACTACGCTACGTTTATCCGTAAATAAACGACGAAGGAGAGCACGCAGCATCAATCGGCGTTAATGGATTAACTTCCGATGAACAATACCAACAATCTTCTTCGCGCTGTGAGGCGTTACACCTTCCGAACGTTCTCCCTGATCGATCTCGAGAGCCGGTAGGTAGTCGATCTATTTGATCGCGAGATCACTGCGAGGGATCTCGGTTTGGATTACCTCGGAGAAATGCAACGTCGCCTTGCATCGGTAAGGTCGGTCTTCGGACTGCAAAGAGCGTGCATAACACGGGTCCCAGCCATTGTTCCCGGTGTGAGGCAAGGGACGACCGAAGGCAGGCGTTAATCGCATTGAAAACTGGCGCTCCGTGTCCAACTCCGTGTCGACCGACCGCGCGTTCGGTCACAAGTAGAACGAGATCGCGGTCTTCACGCTAAAATCGCGGAAAGGGCGCGGGAATTCGCTGCGGCATGGATTTCCTCGGGGCCCAAATGGCCTCGAACATATTCGTCGCGCCCCATAGATTTCGTTCGGTAGAAACCTCCAGCTGCGCGACGTTTGCTTTTTGTCGCCATTAAGTTAAGAGATGAACAGGGTTTACGGAAGTGTGTGTGTGGCGTTTTTTAGGTCAACTGCAGTTAAATGAAGGAAACGTGATACTACAATAACTATGATACCGGGTGTCTCCGCTATACTAACGACATTTCTATTGTTTACAAATCTTAAAATAGTCCGAACTTATCGGATGAATTAAATATGAATCTTATTAGTTAAAAGGAGAACCTTCACCCAGAGAAAAGGTTGCTTCGATTTAAAGAAATTTTCTTTGCCATACAGTTAAAGAAAAAATTTCTTTAATTTGTGAAAAAATTTCTTTGATTTAAACATTATTTTTTTTAATGAAATAAATTTTAATAAATAATGCTTAAACCAAAGAAATTTTTTCACAAATCAAAGAATTTTTTCTTTAACCGTATAACAAAAAAAAATTCTTTAAATCGAAGCATCCTTTTTTCTGGATATTATCAATAGAAATTAGAAAAGATTTTAGAAAAAAATGGTATTTGATCAATGGGATTCTCTGTATAGACAAATTAGAATTAAATTTAAACACGAGATGAGCAGAACAAATGGCAAGAGTTTTATCATATTTCACATAGTGGAATATATACTAAATACATCTAATATATGTATATCTTGTATTATAATCGAGATTTTTTCACACAAATGCTTTCGTGCAGGTACGATGTGTACATAAAGCGAGCGTTTATTTGCAGCATGCACTTATCTTCCAAGTTTTCAGCTGATGCATACTTATATATATTTATTAACGCATATTTTAGACGTGCACGTGTACGTGTGGACGTTAAAATTCAGATAGCAACGTTCGCTTTATCGCGAACGATCAAAGCGGCAATTAATATTAAAACCGACGGCGCGGCGCGGCCTCCGTTTCGCGGAAAATGAAAATAGCTCGGATTTCAATTAAAATGTCCGCGCACAATGGACCCGCATAGCGGAAGAATAACACAGTTCTACCCATAATCCTTTGTTGCCGACGTCGAAAGAGAAAGAGCGCGAGTGCGTTTGCAGTACGAGAACGAACCGTCGCCACCCGTGCCGCTTCCTAAGAGCGAAGAAATGCCTTGAAAACCGGAAGACCTTCGGGCTCCAATTTTAATTAATACCACCAGGCAAACAGACCGTTCCCGCCTAAACCATTGTTATCCTCGCATTGCGCATCAACCGTATCGAAACAATGCAACCACTCTGTCGACGAATTTACTCAACGAATGTACGTACGTCTTCATTGCTGTAGTACAACGGAAATTCACGGAAAATAAAGCAAGTAAAGTATTGGCCTAGATGAAGAGGATTATTCAGATTCAATAAAGTGGCTATTGTAGAAATTACCAAATTTACGATTAATTTTGTGATATAGAAAAATTATACTTTTTTATATAATGGAAATATATCAAATTTATTATCAAATTTTAATTATATCGATTGAAGTCTATATCTAATCTCTGTGATTTTTTGGTGAAAATATTAATCGTTTTGCAGCTACACAGAAAGAGCGATTTTGCTGAAGTATTCAAAAATTTAGTTCTGTGTGTGGATACAGATTTGGAAATAATTTTAATAAACTACCAAAACAATTATATAGGACGCTCAAGCATAATGGGCAATGTTATAAAAAGTTTTGACATTCTAGCAATCAGCTTGAACGTCCTACATAATTATTTTGATGGTTTAATAAAATTATTTTCACATATATACACATCCAGCTAAATTTTTAGACTTTGACAAAACTGTTCTTTCCGTATAATACAATTATTCCAATATTTATTTTTGGATGCTGCTTTTATTATTTTATTATTTAAATAACAATACTTTAAATCCTATTTGGTATTAACCGCGTGAAAAAAAATTGTATTATTGTTACGAGACATTACTGTTAGCATCCTAGATTTTAATTCTTTTCAACTGAACCGGTACGCTGTAAATCGTAGAAACATCCCGGACGTTCATCGGCATGCCGCGCGCAGAATTACAGTCGCATTAACACACAAAGAAGATTATGCGCTCGCGGGCCGCCGCGCCGCCGTCATCCATTATTCATAAAACGAGCGAAATAAAAACCGGCGCGCACACCTCATCGCGCGCGACGATGACCCGTGTTTTTTTCCAAATATAAACCACCGAGGAGCGTCATTTTGGCGAGAGCGTGAACCGAGAACCGAGATAAATCACGGCACCCGGTGCACTGCGCGTCCGCCCAGCGCCGTCACCCAGCGTGCGCGATGTTGTAATATGCATGTACCAGCCAGCCTGAACCCGACCTGGACACCGCCACCCCAACCTGGACCCGAGTCCTGACATATACAAACGCGACACAGTCGTCGGCGTGCGATGCAATATATGCAGTAGATGTATGTATATAAATGACCGTGTAGCAGCCACCTACCGTGCGAATTCTTGCAGGTGTTAGAACGACGAAAGGGCAGAGCGGAGAACGGAGGCAGAGAGAGAGAGAGAGAGAGAGGAGTTTCCGAAGGGGGTTTGTTGCATTGGGATACACGTCGTGACTCGCACATCGAGAAACGGCGGGAAACCGCGATGCTCGCTCGCTCGCTCACTCACTCACTCATGCGGCAGGTACGTTTGACTATGAATGCCGGTGTTACGTGAATCGCGCATTGTGATCGGAGAAAGAGAAAGAGGGAGAGAGCGGGTGAGTCCGATCCACAATGGCCTTCCCCGATCTTCTCGAGAACACACGTGGCTGCGCCGGAACGTAAAAGGATATATTGCCGCGTGTACCGCCCGCGGCGATGCTGGACGCGGGCTTTTAACCCGAACAGATTGGAGAACGCGCATCCGTGGTATGTATATATCGCGCCGCGCCGTACGAAAACCATACTAATTTTCGGATGCTACATTCGAACGCTGGTCATTACGCTCGAAAGAGCCCGCGGGGTGCCCCGCCGTCTGACCGATTAAACATCTGTGAATACGCGCGAGGATAATTCGTTTTATCGGGTGTGCAACACACAAAAGGTCAATCTGTAAGACGAAGAATATATTAACTATGAAACAAAAAATATAAACCTCATCATTGTAACTAAAAATGAAGTTTAAAAAAATATAATGCGTATAATATGTACAAATTTGATCTTTTTCATTAATTTTATCAAATTGATTCTATTTGTTGTGTATCGGAAACTCTATAAGAGTCCTCTCTATAAGAGAATTCGATAGTTCAGGGCTTTATGGATGTGAAAGCAAAAATTTCTTTTCGAAATTTATTCACTCCGTTTAACCGAGTGTCACGTAATACACAACTGCTCGCAACCGTCACATATCGCTGATGCAGCTTGAGAATCGAGTCGAATTGTCCGACACCGGAAGACATATGAAAGCCGCACTAATTTCTCAATAATAGCCGCACTGACCCACGTAAATCCGCAGGAGGTCCGCACGATGATATCGGAACCCGCCGCAACCGTCTTTGGTCAGGTATCGAAGCGAATTACGTCGTGTCACCTGGCCCAAATCCGTATTCGTAGAATTACAGATCTGATTTAAATCTGAAAGACTAACCCTTTCGAAAACCTTACCGGGTCCAAATGGTCGTTTAACCGATCATTCTCCCATCCTGTCCAGCTATATTCGAAACACAATGAGCCGTTAAGCCCACTCTCTTCATCATATCTTAATATCGTAGATGGCTGAGAATTTATCTAGATAATAAAGCATGATCTATAGTACTATGATAGCATGTCGCAAGTGTTTATGAGAAAAAGAGTTAAGATATTGCAACCAAGAATAAAGAACCACTTTATTATCTTCTATGCTTACACGGAAATAACGATTTTCTTGAAGTATCTAAAAATTTAGACAGATACAGATCTGAAAATAATTTTGTTGAACCATCAAAATAATCATGTAAGTAATTCAAACGATGAGCAACACTGCAAAAAATTTGGACATTCTAGCAATCATCTCGTGAGCATCCTACATAATTATTTTGCTAGTCCAACAAAATTATTGTCAGATTTTTAGTTAAATGTTTAGACATCTCAGTAAAACTATTCTTCCTGCGTAAATTCTTGCATACGCAAACATAAGGTGGAATAATTTTTAGTCGTAATCGACCACGGAGAATAATAAAGTATTCAAAAGTAGTTCAATAGCGCAGATTCGGAGAGACAAAGAAAGAGAGAAGAGGAGCAAATACTGGGGATCGTACGCATTGGTGAACCAAGCTGAGGTTCGAAGTTATCTTAGCGAAGTGAGGGGCCAAAATTCTACGTTCTATTCTCCACAGTCAGTGAAGACGGTTTCGGTTAAAATATTCGGGAGAGATCGAGCGAGTCGATAGCGATTGTCACGTGAAGCTCATTCTCCCGTGAGCGTCGTGACTCTAAAATTATTCAGGTGGAAGAGACGAAAGATGGAAGAGGAGTGAAGCCTGCATCTCTCCAATATGCGTAGACTGCGGATGGATGTATCCCCCGACAGCGAAAGTGAAGCTCAGGGCCGGGGCAGATATTTAGGGTAGGCATAGTCGAACAGCTTTAGAGATTACATGGGACTGTCGTGCGATTTGAAAGCTATTAGAGGGTACGTTCGATGACAAGTATTCATGAAATATACAACAAGTATTTATAAGACACATCTATTGTAAATTGATTATTTGTTTAACCTAGTCTAATTAGATCAAAGATTACAAATTTCTAAAATACAAACTAGAAGAAATACAAACCTCATAAATTCAAAATCCAATCATTTTAAATGTAGAAAATTGCAAAAAATTTGTAGATCTAACCTATGGCGATGCAAATGAATAAGTCTTTTCTTTTTCAAAAGTTCCAGAGTTATGCCTTCCTATTCCTATCGTTTTTGGTAAATTCGATTATCATACTGTTTAAATATTTCATCAGACTACTTGAATATTATACTATTGGTGTTCTCACCACGTAGGTAATACGACAGTCGTAAGGAGACTATTTGGAATACACCGCGAAACGGCAACCGATCCTGACGAGAAGACGTGCTTACGTACCCGCTTATTTCGCAAATCCCGGCTATTGTAGTCGCTTAAATGGTCGACCGAGTGTGTCTTTCTCCTCGGATCGCGGTGACACAATGCTCGGTATCATCGAAGCCTGTTTACATAACCCGGCATCTGTCACAACTATTTGTGTCCAAAGACATAGATTCCTTCCCGAGACTCCGAGCCTAGCAGCTTAAGCTGTCGTACCTTTTGTCGCGCTACCGGCTTTTGCGTCCCTCTCTTCATGGTCATGCTCGAGTGCTCCGGATCAGCAAACACGCACAGGCATGTCCTGCTCCGCGAGAGATTTCGTCGAGCGTGTCCCTGCGTCTCTCTGATACGTTTTGTATATTTTTGTTTCGAAAGAAGCTGCTCTCTACACGACTAGCTCGATGAAACGTTGTGAATACCTACCTTCCAGTATTTGTCAAGTATGAAGATGGTACGGACTTGTATGTATATGTATATTTTAATATAAAATTCTCCATACAATTGAAGGGGAGAATATAAAATTCAATTGCAAATAATTCACGGAATTCGCGAGATATACAATTTTTACTTATTTTAATAATAGGATTTGAAAAAATAATAAATATATGATTATATGTGATATTTTTGTATTCCTGGTTCATTAAATTTTAACATTTGGAACTTTTTCTTGAAGACCTAATTTTTCAATTCATGTGCATAACCATGTCATTTTCATAACATGTGCAATTGACTTTTTTTACTTATACGTTTAAATCATGTTTCCCAAATGAGGAGTCTAAACTGAATTGAACAGATAACCAATTTTTCTTCGAGTGGTCAATTCGTTCAGTTAAAATCGTCGTTATATTATTCCACGCGATCAGCACGCCCAAAAATGAGAGAGCCATTACCGTTCGCGGCCTATCACTATCCATATACCTGGCTCGACTTGATTCACGACTGGCTTTACAAAAGCAAATGGTAGACAGCGGACGGATTACGGGTCAAATTACAGACTCGGCAATCCCATAGACGTATACATGTGTATATATATGTGTGTGTGTGTGTGTGTGTGTGTGTGTGTGTGTGTGTGTGTGTGTGTCAGATTACATACAACATGGTTCAAACTCACCGCGCAGCCAGTAGAATCCGAGTCGGGATGGACGAAGACCTCAGTTGCGATCACCTGAAAATTCCAAGATGTAGGCAAATTAATTAATCGAGTTTTGTTGTTATAAAAATTATATTTAAAGGTGAATTCTTACACTATTTAAGATTGAAGATTATAAAATCGCAACGGAAAAAATAAATAAATTAATTAAGTTATTCATAAGAAATAGTTATCTTTAGACTCATGAAAAAATTGGATTCCTGCGGTATACCGTATATATAATAGGGTTACAATGGCTGCGCCTACATTCCTTTCATTATATCGTACCGCGGCATTATGTCGTCGACTGCCTCGCCATGGGGACAATGACGCATAACTCGAATGATAAATCCGTCGATGGCGATGTCGCGCTGATGACTTATGCGAAGTCGAAGCTCTCGGTGACAAACAATGTTCGCATATACACAACAATAAATATCGATATGCGGTTCGGCATTTGCCGGGAGTTATCAGCCTCTTGTAATAAATAAATGTAAACTTGAAGCGACACTGCTAATGAATTTCCATTACGCTTCAGGCTTAATATCGATTATACACGCATAATGAATAACCCGCGATGAATCGCGTATAAAAAATAATTAAACTGCATTAACTTGAAAGAAAAATTTTGCGCTTTTATCTTTCTCAAAACTATCCGCGAGAATTATTTGCTTCAAATAGAAATATAGAAAAGATCTCGATCCGATAATAAATCGATCTTTATAATAAATGTAAACGTTCCAACGTTCTTCGATATAAAACTACACATAAAATTGAACGTAACATAGAATAAAAAATACACGAATAAATGGTACATATTTTATCTAAGCTATTGCAATAGATAAGTACGAAGACTGCTACGAGAAGTTCCTGAAAGTATCGGGGCAACGTCGCTTCGCGAGTACATCATTCGGGAGGTTCGCGAAACTCGGCGTAAATGTACATCATCGACCTCCGATTGGCGTCTTGTCGATCGATAAAGCATTTCGATTTTTTCCTCCCACGGAGATACGATACGCGTATTTTCAGCGATTGGCCGAACATGCAACGCTCAGCCGACTCGCACCCATGCACGTAACTCCAGCAGTAAACGCATAACTTCCGGTAAGTTTGCTCGTCGGACGTGCGATTCGTGGCCCAGGTAAACATGAGTTATTCCGGCTATCGGAGTGAGCCTGCATTAGCGTTTCCGCATAGCCCGCGTAAATATTCCTCTCTTGCACGCCACTTGCATTTTTCGCTCCTTTTTTCCCTCCCTCTCAAGAGCATCCGTTACTCACGCAGAAAACTTGCATTACCGACAAAAACCGGACAAAGTCGAGTACTCACACTTGCGGTTCATATAAGAATGTTCATAAGAATTTATGGTCCAAGGAAGGCTCAAAGAATGGAGGATTGAACTACCAAGAGATAATATACCAGTCCAGAGAGTATATTTCACCGTAGTGTCCGACCTAAAATCATCCCAATAAACGAAGATCTGAGATATGGAACTCGACTATCAAACACTCCATCAAATCGAGTCACAAAGATAACGCCGTATCTCCTTCATTTTTCCCGGAGAACACGGAAGACTTCCCGTTGTTCGCAAATGGAGAAGGGTGAACCCTACGAAACTCGAGACGCCGTTAATGGAAAGGCAAAGTATGACCGTCGTGCTTTCTACGGACTCAGTCGAAACTGAACAAACTCAGACGCAGTCAAAATTATCGCGATTCTCTTCCGGCGGCCGGCGTCTCCGCCGTCCATTTCTCCGCATTTATTTGCGGTATTCGCGTATTTCATATGATAATTTTAAACAGTTACACACCACCCAGTATTTCTGTAACAGAATATTGAACGTTCTAGATACGGGGAATACTCATCCGCCAACTTTGTACTTCGCGTGTCGATAACTTCGACGTCTCTTCCTTTCCGCTTCGTCAGTTAATCATACAGGAATAATGCGATATTCTTTGAGTCGACGTGAAGCATTAATTAACAAAACCATGTATCCATAAATCGGTAAATGTGTAAGTAAAATAGCTACCTATCTTTTTTAATTATTTCCGCCGGTTTCTTTATAGGATATGTTTTTCCTCTTTTATACAAGAGTCTTTAGAGTTTCTCGTTTGCGCGTGCATTTGTTTCTCCGGTTTTTCTGGTAATATTTCTCGCGCCTATTACTCCCGGAGGCCAGGAATGCCAGACGTATCGCAGCACAAAAACGGTACTCTTGTATCCTCGTGGGCCACATAAATATTAATACTAAAAGGATAACGCGCGTCCGCGCATAACTTATCACATCGAGTGATAAGCCGATCTAATGAAAAAAGTATTTTTTTACGAGTCTCACATATCTAAAAGAAATTATAATATCAGCTCTCTTAATTAGTCAAAATACTCAAAGATATTTTAAGAAATTAAATTATCTTGCTATTAAATCTCAAATATAGCTAAAAATTAATAAGATTAAATTTAAATTTTTTTAATGTATAGTAAATTAATAATATCATTATTAATATAAGAAATAGGATTATCTTGTTATTATTTTTAGTATGTATCTAAAAATTAATAAGATTGAATTCACATTTTTCGGAGGCGTGGCAAATAAATAATAATATATCACATTTTCATTGATTTAAACAAGAAAAAAGCGCCTAAATTTTGTGTCTATGAATTCTTTTAAAGGCAAGAACGCGAATATCTTTGAAAGATCGAAAGAACCAGTGTGCGGAGATGATCCGAATGGCATTTCACGAAGGAAATATAAATCGTTCTTTTGCATCTTGGAAGTATATGGGCAACGATGTATCGATCAAAGCCAGAAAGTTCGCGCGACATCCTGAATATTACCACTAAATCTCGGAGCTCGTAATACAGACGTTTTGAAATGGTTCTCGGCCAGACTGCCTGTTATATGTGTCGTTTCCTACTGATGTCAAAAAGAGGCCAATCGCGCCATAAAATATCGCACCCGTACCTTGTTACGCATCGTAACAGAGTGATATTCATATGAAATGAGTGTTTCATGTAATGAGATCGCGTTTGCTAATCCAATATCGTTGTTTCGGTACTATCTGCGCATTCGTATGGAAATTTTATATCCCGTAACATGTCCGCTCTACTGTTGCTTGATGTTTCAATTTGCATTCCAAATATGGCGATTAAGATAATACGAGAATTTAATAATTGATTGCACGTATAAAATATCAATTTCTTTGTATATTTGCAAGCAGTAACCAATGAAGACAGTTTTGCTATTGAAAAATTCCCAGCTTGCCAGATGTCCAGGAGAATTTAATCCGTTCGTAATTCCTTTGACTTCCCCTATACGCGTATCTTCCGACAGAGTTACGAGTTTGCTGTAACACGACTACATCCTCGACGCTACCGGAAAGATGTTCGTACAGCAAGATATCCGTGTTGCTGCCGCCTTGCGTTGTGTGTTAGAAACCATTGAATTAGTCGAGATGTTGGAAGCCGCCGTTGGAACGCTTCATTTTTTTAACCAGGTCGCGTCCTGCAGGACGTTTTCTGTTTTCTGGGTAATTCGTTGCTTACATGGCGCGAGGAGTGGTTGTCGTGACGATGGTGACGACAACGAGGACGGCAATGACAACGACGACAGCTACGGCAACGACAACGACGACGTCGACGGCGACGGCGGCGACAACGAAGAAAAGAAAATAATTCAATCCTACGTGTTGTAGAGGATACGAGGGTCAAAAGGCCATTGTGCATTCCGCGACCAGTATCCCCCGGGATAAATCTTGCTAATTCAGTAGCGCACTCCGGTGAAAAAGAAATTATTCACTTGCCATTATAATTTTAACGCAAAAACATTTCATATATTCGTGTGGTGTAAATGTAGAAGAGTGCCTAGTTACTTGTCTTTGTATATTTCGATTACTAATAGTAATACAAAAAAATGTAAACACATCTTTTGATCTATAAATAGTAGAATAATAAAAAATTTAGAAAAAAACTAAAGAACATCCATTAAAATAATCGTAAGAGAAGATCGGTCCATTAAATAAAGGAATTAAATTGTCTTTTAAATTGTAGGAAAACTCTCAATATAATAAGACAATAAAATGTACAAAGAGAATCGAAATTTAATACAAAATTCCAATGCAATTTTCTTTAGGCAACAAAAATATTGAAAACACAAGTAAAAATGCACAGATTCTCGCAAGTTCAAAGCACCGATGAAGACATTAAAAACATGGCGTGATCACGAACCAAGAGAGTTCGTGATGAGAGGAACTCATGAAACATGCGCGCGTACTTCTTTTTCGCTCATCGTATATATCGTGAATATACGCGGGCTTTCCATGCCCCCCCCCCCTCGCTCTCTTCCGTCTCGCTCGGCCGGAAAGAACCCGAGCCCCTTAACGCCCGCGGCGAACCTTCCGTCGTCGTGTACCTACATAATTTATGAGGATCAAAAAACGCGAAAAAGTTAATCAGCCGACCACGCCATCGCCTGCCGCCGCCGCGTCCCTCCATCTTCCTTCCAGCTTCCAGTCTCGTCTCTACACCTGCTCCACACCACGTTCGTCCCCTTCTCTACCTCTTCCGTCTCATCGTCGTCCTTTGCGAGAGTTTGCCCTCGGCCCTTTCGCCCGGATCTTCTTCGTTCCTTAGGAGCTTTGTCCCGGCTCTTCCCTCAAGTTCGCATTAATTTCTACCTCGTTTGTGGCGTCCGCAACCTCTTCCGCGACGCCCCCTCTCTACCTCTTTCTCTTTCTCTTTTCGATTTTTTCTTCGCTGTCCATGGACGTCATCGTCCTGTTGCGACTTTATAATGTCTTGGCAAGAGGTTCGCATAAATCCAGACGTCGTCTCGCTTACAGCTCTTCTTCCAACACGGACGTTTTTTAATATATTCTGTTTACTCTTTGCAACGATCTCTATTTACGCTTCTCTTCGCGCCGTGATTTATGCGTTTCTGTCGTTTATCGTCTATTAGTAAAAGTAGGGAAATTCCCATTTAGTTTCAGCACTACATAATATCACGCTCTTTTCATTTGAGTACAAAAAATACGACTTATAATCATTCATTTTATACAGTATAAAAATATTATACAAAATAATATAAAAACTATACATTTGATTTAATATGTAGTTTGTATTTTATCATGTACTCAATATTTGACTTCATCTCCGAGGTGTTCTTCACTAGTTTAATTACAGTGTCAAGTTAAATTCCAAGTAAAAGTACAGAAAATTCCAAGTTCTTTTAGTTCGAAGAAAGTTCGACTTATAATAATTTTATAGAGTACAAAAATATTGTACAAGAAACAATAGTAATATAAAATAAGACGACACACAAAAAAATATATATATATATACGTCTGATGCAATGTATCCGGCTTAAATTTTAGCTACTCAATATTCGGCTCTATCTCCGTGGTGTTCTCCATCAAGATTTACCTACAGTGCCAAGTTAAATTCCTTATTAGCGCCCGGAATTTCTCCCGCGCTCTTATTTATTGCTCGAGCGCCGGAACGTCTAATTAAAAAGGTACAGGAGGTGCGGCAGGGAACGATAAAGTGGGAAAGAGCAACCGGCCCCCTGTCGAGAGATTAGAATTTACAGCGTTCTAATCGGGACCACCTAACTCACGAAGGTCAATGAACAGAATAATTTATAGAAGTCAAAGAGAACCAATATGAATTCTCGCTTCTGAGATGTTTTTGCAGTTTATCCATCGTCATGAAATGTTCCTAGACGGATTAAAAATTACTACAATTATCACAATAATTCTTAACAAACTGAAATTCGAATAAAAATTAATATTTGCTATTACAATACGTTGTCTTGTTTTGCTCAGTTTCCCCCACGTATCTATTTCATTCTACCATCGAAGATTTTATAAGTAACATATTTTTTTCTAAGTTCGTCAGTTACAAGATCCTTAGGTTACTTATATTAAATTTGAGGAATTTTTTGTGATGATATTTCGACATAATCGATTAGACGTATTACTAATACTATCATAATAGCTATCAGTTTAACTTTTTGTAAGACTACATATAAAAAGCGTCCGTATAGTTGCACAAATTTTGCATAATGACAAAAAAATTGGGCTGACTTTAATACCGTTTACATTATCAATAACGACAACAACGGATTATAATATCGCCTCTATGGATTTTGTCTCCACTTATTGCAGGGAATAATAAATTATGGATTAATTTCTACAAAAGCGAGTATTTTATGCGATCTTTATTATTCGTTAAAAATTGAAAAAAAATTTAGTTTATTAACATTAAAAATGACTCAATTGGGGTCGAAAAGTTTTAGATATTATGACTTATTGTTTATAGAAATTTAGCATTAAATATCCAGTTTGGTTCGTAGCCCCTTGTATTGATTTTTAATGTTTTTTTTTTAATATTGCTATTTTTTAATTTTGCTATGCATATGTAATTTTTCATGTTTGGTGAAATAAAATATAAAATTTCAAGAAAATACAGCTGAAACGTGCGTTTCTCGGCGAGAAACAAGCGCTCTACAGTAAGAATATCGCTTTCTAGAGGGCAGTAGCTCCTGGTAGCAAAGCGGTATGCTGTTTTAGTATTTCTCCTGAGAAGAAATTTTCATGAAGAAATATTTAGAATTATTGTGGCATCCTTTTGCAAAATTGCCGTTGGTTTATTCACAAATAAATTCGCGTTTACGAGGCAACCACTCGAATAGGTCGAATAGAAATTTCACCCGAGATTACTGTTCACCATTCACATTAGGAAACTTCCTCAAGACGTAGCCGCGGGCTATGACAAGATTGCCGCGTTAGAACGAAGCGAAGAACAATTTGCATAGATGCTAATTATGCGAATGTCTACCTGCGGCAGCCTAGAAATTACTTTGCGACAACGTACTCGCGGTATCGACAATAATTTTCAGGGTAATGAGTTTTCGCGAATTTTCATTCGTACTCTCAATAAGATGAGCTCGAAGAACTGCAGGCAAAATTTAAATTTGTCTTACTTTGGATAACACCATATATGGGAAAAACGAGGAATGCAAACATTTAAAAAAAAAAGTTAAATGAAATTGATTATAATTTTTAACAAAAAACAAAGCTCTTGTCATTATATACAAATCTCCCGCCGCATGCAGAAGCAATATGTTGCATAGGTTTTGATTTTTAATTTAAAATTATAATTTATATTGATAATATATAAATGTAATTGCAGTTTAAAATTAAATAATCTGTGAATAAAGACTTCTATAAATAATTAAATAATTAAAAATAGGCTTTTGTTTAATTTTTCCTTTAGATATTTGTACTTATCCCATTCTTTATATCAAAAATATATAATGGTATATTTGTCTTAAACAACGTGTGCTTTCTATGGTCACAGTTATAATGTGGCACTAAGCCTATCTTGGACTATCGCTGAGTATGAGAAATTAGAAGTTATCACTACTTTAATGTATTGCAATTACGTCGTTAGTATTTACTCCGAGTTTATAATTCTCCCATTCTCTTTACATGAAATGCTGCGCGTTAGCCGAGGTGTTTTTCTACTATACTAGATTATATAAATCCAAATTTAAAAAATTATACGATCGAACAAGCTTCTATTTAGCTTCCAAAGCGCGAGGAAGTTTCAAAGAACTCGGAATTTCTTTACAAATACTCAGTTTGATTCCGTTATGTGAACAGCTAAAGGATCAACCGCCGTCGCGCCCATTAAGCTTCCATTACACTCCGAGAAAGAAGTAGAAACGATCCCCTATTTTTACGCCATAAGCCGTCCCTCTGGGCGGTAATCGGTAGGTAGAAATCGTGTCTCCGAGGACATGCCGCGGCAGAGGAAGAGAGGAGGACATGGACCAGGAGAAACGGCAGAGCCAATTACTTCCGCTCAGTTACACTCGGCGTAATCTCCGTTAAACTGTTTGTCGAATCATATTGAATTACCCGGCTCGGGGCGCCGGTCCTTTGTACCGCGGCCCGAGGGATCCTACGTGAGATTAGATTAATTCGCTTGATTTTATTAGGACGTTTCCACAGCGGCACGGCGCGACGGTACACGGGGGTCCTTCGTCTCTTCTCTTTTACCACCCCTTTCACGGGACTTTCCCGTCCCAATGGGGCTACGCGACGAGCCAGGTGCGGTCGTTCTTTATCTTAAGAACTCGCAATGACAGCGGTGTGCGGAGGCGACATCCTCCTCGGGAAATCTCATTTCCAACGTAGCGGCGTAGAGCCGGTCCAAGCCGGTCCTCGGTCGCTTTTTACCCCTCCTCCTCGAGAAATTAGTACCGCTTTACGGTTCCTTGCGCACACGCGGTCCACCCTCCGGGATCCCGCGCATTGAATGCGCGGTATAGGAGCGGCGTATCCATGCAGGTAAACCAAAAAGGTAGACCTAACCGGAAAGCCTCACCCCGAGGGAACGGTCTCTTCATCCCGCGTTTATCCGACGACAATGCACAATGCACGTCTGCCTCCCCCCGTCTGCCTCTTCCCGCGCGCTGCTCCAAGTTCAAGCCGACTCCAAAAAATTCGGTCTGTGACGAATAATTTTTACGCTAATTTCGAGTCGCCAGATGTCACCGAGGGAAAGGGAGCGAATGCAAAGAGGAGTGGAAAAGTAGTTGCAGTCATTTCATATTGGAGGATGATTCGTTGGAAATCGAGAAGGTTGTACCCTTTAAAAAACATGATTCGAGAATGTGAGAATAAATGAGGAAAATATGTTCTATTCATGAATGTTAACAAACGAATGATTACTCGAATATAATTGGGCACAAAATTGTCGCCAAAAGATTAAATCGTACATAAAATAATCGAGTAATTGCATCGCATATACAAGTACATTACAAATTATCAATTATGCATGATAGTTATGACTACATTTTCTCGCTTATCTCTTATTTTCAATTTTATTATTCATTCTTGTTATTGCCTCTAATTTTCCAGATCGAGATACTATCATTAGTTAATCGTGTAATCGATTGCAATTCGCTTGAATTATGGCAATGCTCGGAGCATTCAGTAACTCGTTTCGGATATAGGTCGTTCAAATAGAGAAACGCACGCAGCTCGGCCAATGTGAATACTTAAATAAGTAATAGGCTGAAATTCCACGTAGGTCACAATATTACATATATTATCGTGGATAGGCCGAAAAGCAATTACGTGTGTCCGCGGGATGTTTGTAACTGCATACATTTCAACTATTTGCATAGACATTCTGGGAATTAAATAAATCGCTAAAACTGACTGGTACTATACAATATACGGCCACAAAAAGCCCTTTCTGTACGCGATTGTAGTGCGATTGAAACTACATTCTGACTCTCGGATATATTTGCGATTTCAATTTCGGCAAGATAAAAGAGAAATTGTCAACGGACTAAACGTGAAATAAATTTGTTGACCGCTGTATTGTATTTTCATATACATGTATTTTCCTCTCCCAGTTGGCCAACTTCACTTTATTTTATCGACCTTATTCCGTCAAACAAACTCTGTTTCGCAAAGCTGAAATATTAAATTCTATTTTCCGTATAAAATCCACAACTATTTATATACACTGTATTATCATAAATACGTAACAGATCGTTTAACCAACATGGATTTTTAATTACGTGTAACTTGCTGATGATGACTCCAAAGAGAGTGGAAACGTTCAAGATTTCGGAATAAAAATGTACATCATTTACCAATTGGAAGTATACATGAATTAATACTTATGCGTACCTTCTCCCGCGCTGACTCTCATTAGCTTTGATTTTATTGTTATTTATTATAATTAGATATAGTAAATATTTATTGAAAAATTTGAGAGTCTGATTTAAATTATATATCCAATTGTCTTACTTTTAATATTGAAAATCGTTGTTGATTAAATATATAGCCGTAAGAAAATATAATACATACGAAAATAATTCTTATTGAAAAAAGTTAAATTTTAACAATAAAAATTTTTATGCAAATAAAAATATCCCTTAATTTATCATAGTGTAAAACTTTGTATGCATCGTACGTACCTACACACAGCTTATTTTCACAATTTTGATCAAATTCTGAGTTAATCGTCCTGTATTAGAATTCGGATAACATTTGTCACTTCCACTTTCTGAATTTATATGATATCTTTCTCTTGCGATTGGGTCTCAATGTCGCAAGTTGAAAAACCCGCAGAGACCTTCGGTTGCCATTTCAATCTCGATTGCATCCCAGCGATTGCCTGACTTGGCGATTTTCGTTGAAAAAAGAATCGTGTTATTTTCCACCAGACATCGCAAGAAAGTGAATCAAAGGAATTACCTGTTTGACTAGATGTTTGGTTACGCCTCGCCTCTCTCTCTCTCTCTCTCTCTCTCTCTCTCTCTCCTCTATAATATCAGATAATTAATTTGGCTTCTCCTTCGGCAATTTTCTCAAATTTAATTTTGTAATCTACTGTCAGAATTTATAAAAAGCATTAATCTATGGAGGAAATTCATAATTAACTTTAATTCGCGTGATCTTTAAACAATTTTGCTAATATATAGTTATATTACGTGAATGTTTTATGTACATTTTAATATTTATTATAATATATCCACACATATATTATAAAGTATTTTTGCAAAGTGTAATTAAGTCTTTGTAAACAGCGTTAAACTGTTTTATTAAACACACACACAAATAAAGTTAGAATTTAAAAAATTCGAAAATTTTTCCATTTCAAATTTCAAATTACATATCTGTATTTTATCGTCAGTTCTGCTTCTGTATATTAAATGTTACTATTATAAAAAAATATTGATCATCGAAATAGTTACTAATCGCTTTTAAATAGGTTTTCTTCTCGGTCGTGACCATTGCAAGTGCAATGAGTGAGATAAGGGGAATAGGGGAAACTCGTCGAGTGAATAAAACCGAGGAAAATCCTAGAAGGGGAGAGAGTCGTTGCAAGTTAGATGTTAATGAGGACAGAGTACTTGTATGTTCATACGTGTGCATATGTATTCACTTACGTACTTACGAGGACTAACTATGCGAGTTTTCGAACCAGACTAGTCGTTGAGCTGCGCACCAAGTGGTCGGGATACGTTTGTGATCCGACTAGTCGCAGACATTCAGCAAACCGTGCGGCACTCTCTCTCCATATAAAATTACACTCCTACGTCTGCGCTAACTTTTCAATAATTATTCGAATAACATTCGACAAGAATTGTCAATTATGTGTAATAATAATTCGTAGCATTGTAGTCATCTTTATTTCTTTCTTTTTTTCTATTTAAGATTTGTAAATACAAAAAAATACTTTTTTATTATGTCTTGATTTTTTAAGATACTACAGTTTTGTAATTTCTCTTCTTCTAGATGCAATCGAATGATCATATAATAAGAAATATTCAGAAAGAATTTGATACGTTATTAAATAATTTGCTCTTAATTTTAAATTTTAATTACTTTATGCTATAAGTAAAAAAGCTAATATAGATCGTTTCTTGTTAATTAGTGTGATATTATTTAAATTTGTCTCTCTTACGTACAACTTTTATATCATATGACAAACATACGTGTATGTCTTTGTAAATCGCTATAATAAATTTACGTCACTATACAAAAATTCTTAGACTTGCCAATCATTACTTCATTAGTTAGTTAAAGTTGTTTCATATGTCGACAATTTGCAATAATCGTAAGTTCGACAACAACTCATCACCTTGGAGCATCCTGTTGGGCAAACAAAGCCGAGCAAACGGGATGTTCTTTTCGTCGGGTGTTTGTTAGTCAAAAAGTTCTCATGGAAATACTCAGCGTTACTCGGCGCTAAATGGAAATGGGAACGTGGAGAAGAAGGAGGTAGGAAGAAGGTGCCGATAATAAAGGCCGCTTTTTGGTTCGATCGAAAACTTTTTTCATCTCACCGGCACCTCCGATCGCGCGCAAGCCCTCTACACCTCTTCTGCCTCTCTCACCCACCTGATTTCTGCACAACTCCGTTCGCGATCGTACTCGAAACGAGGAACTCATTATTCGAGAGCTTTGGCTGACGTATAAGTGTTGACAGATAAGTGAAAGAGGCGCCAGCGCGGCCGCCGGTAAACGGAATCAATGGTGAAAGGAAAACGCTGAACTCCCGCGGCGTTTTAATCAATCTCCTTCTCGTTCCCTCTTTCCCTCTTCTTCTCTCTCCTTCTTCCTCCTTTGGTCTTCCTATCTATTGCCTCTCACGTCTTTCGGAGCCATCTTTTCGTAGCTCGATGCCTGGCTTCCGTTTCCTTTTCTGCTCGTAGGTGAAGTCCCTTTCACTTCTCTCAGCCACCCTTTCGTATCTATCTTGCAGACAGGGAGGGGGGGGGGTGGACTCGGTATCTCTCTGAGAACACCGCTACCGTAGTTTGTATAGTTTCATTGAACTTGATGCGGCGGGACAGGGAGTAGAACAGACGGCTGAGAAGGGTGCACGAGAGGGTGAAGTAGGATCAGTCTCATTGCGAGGGTGGCGCGGACATTTTGCATGGGCTACAGTTAATCAGCTTCGAGCAGTGACGAAGCTTCTTGAAGAGTCGCACGACGAAGCAGAAGACTGTGTTTTACTGATTTGTTCTAGCCATTTAATTCAAGGGTTGCAATAAAATTCTGATCGTTGAGAGAAATTTCAATCATATTGCACAAAATTTTCATGATATTACAACATTCTATCGCTTTTAACATACAAACTGTCAATGTATTTATGAAGTACACAATTTGTAAAGTTTGGGATGTATTACTTTTTTCTTTTTCAATAAATAAGTAAACGGTGTACACATTTCAGAGTTCAAGTTTGCAGCTCGCGCGTATCTCTTAAGAGTTTGAAAACAACTTTATCGAGATTTGAATTTTTTATTGCTTCGTAACATATATATGACATATTTCTTTTTGAAGTAACAAATGCTTTACGATAAAACCATTTATTAATTTATATAATCGAAAAGGAAAGCTTGTTCACGCGATATGCACCAGTCAATCATTCAGTCAAGTCACTGAGTCATGGGGCGACCGATGTGGAAGTTGCGGCGGGGTCGGGGCGTTCACAATCAAATATTCAACAGACGCTGAGCTGCAAAGTGCCAGAAACTCGTCCCGAGCCCGCCACCATCGCGACGGCGCGGGGCGGCTTCCTCCCTCGGGACGTCGCCCGAGAGAGCCGAAAATCCGACAAGCCTTACCGTCGGCTCAATGCGCGACGTCCGTCGGGAAACAAATCTGGGAACTTGCCTCCCGTTCGAACCACCCTCCTCATAGTGTCAGTATTTGGTTCCTGATCTGCGCTTTCGATATTTAAACGTAATCATACGTGAGAAGGGATGACCAAGGGTGGATTCGGAGTAATCTATTGCTCGCGAATTCAATTATCGGAACTGGCCACGGGAAGATGGGTTCACGCGAAATATTTCGTCGCCAGAATATCGAGACCGATGTTTTAGTAAGAAATTTTTGTTATTTTCTTACATCATATATAATATATGTCTTACAATATCTTTTTGTATGTCTCGTGTTAATAGAAGATAGTTTATCATTGAGTTTTATAATACAAAGGTATTGATTTTGATTTCGTACATTGTTTCGTATAAGATAATTGTGATATTGAAGACAAAATCGATAGCTTCATTTTTAAAAATTATTTTACAATATCAAGCGGATTATCTCATAATTAAATTTTTTTTGGACTGAATAATTAGTTTTCAACATGATCTTTCATCAACGTCAACACTGTTATTTGAGGAAAAATCTCATGTCGCTTCGGGAAGAAGAGAACGTTTTTAATTAAATACTGCATAAGGAGCTTGAGATGCACCGTGGATTTTAGTGACGCCTCAAAACGACATAAAGTTTGCGGCGAGCGTTTTAATTAATTTTTGTGAACTTCGACGACCCGCTTTCAGTTGGCACGGATATTTCTGTCTAAGGGCTCGACGTACCTCAGAAATGTGAAGCAAGCATGATTACATGTGTAACATATCATGTGTGATTTCTCACTCCTAAAGAGAGAACATACAGTAGAAAAAAACAAGATATATTGTTCCCGTAAATGTGCACTCGTCATATAATAAAAGCTATGTTCTCTAACTAATCAGGAATAGATCACAAATGCTATAAAAAGCAATATAGTTGCCAACAGTTCATGTTAAATCAGCTGTCAACAAGAGATTAAATGAGTTAAACGTGCAAGATGCCGACGTGCTGTATAAAAAAATTATTGAGTCGCACAGACAGTGCTACATATAAGAAAAAAATTAAATTTTTAGATTCCCTAAAGAAATTGATATTCGTCGGCGAAAATTCATAGAAATTAGAAATTGACATTTTTCACGATTGTATTTATGATCAACTTTTGATTGATTGCTCCCATTCTACTGCTACTATTATACGCAATGCTATGATACATCTTATTTTCTTCCTCCATAAACGTAACTCGTGCGAGAATGTGAGGGACCGAGAGAAGGTTAAACGAAAGGGAGAGTTATCACCAGGATTGTAAAGATTAGGGTTGATGGACAGAGGCAATTGCCGCCATAAATCCTGCAGAACCGAGGAAGTTCGTTGCATGAATGTTGGGCAAATTCGAAAATGCGAGCCACTAATTTTGGTTTTTCACAGTCTTAATTAAATGCTAGTCTAAACGACTTTAATTAAGCAGCCTTAAGGGTTTGGAATTTTTCTTATTCATCCGCGTCACCGCGAAAGCAATGCCGCATAATTTGCCGTTCTGCGTGGGCGCTTAATTAATTTTTTGCTGACTTGCGAGATATATCAAAAGGGTGCAAGAATAAGCGTATATCCTTCCGTACGTGCGATATACTTAAGCGGGAAAAAGGGAAACTAGGGGTGCGAGCGAAACGGTCGAGTCTCGTGGATTAATCCATCTTGTTAATGAGATTTTTTGAGCGAGAGGATTAGTGCAAAATATGCCATGATTTGAACAGTTATACCTTCTATATTAAAACTCGGGGTAGAAAAACTCGGGGATTCAAAAATATTAATGTTTTGATATAATTATGGAGATTAATTGTAGATCGAGTAAACCCTAAAAACTCTTTAGGCGTGAGAAAAATTGAGTTAGTTGCAGCTCTCTAAACTCAGAAATATTTAAAAAATTTAAAAAGAGTTAAGACTTTGAAAACCCAGTCTAGTTATACAAACACAAAGGAGAAACAGTAAGGATTTCTACATCACATTTGCCAATACATTATGTGTGTATTAAATATGCTCGAATGAAGTAGAGGATGGGGAAGTGAAACTGGAAGGAGAATTATCGTTCGGGTTGTAGAGATTAGCTCACACAGTCTCGATGGGCAGAGAGACGGACTCCGCTTTAAATCTTACATGAGGGACGTAATGTCAGGGAAATTCAGAGATGTGATCCATTAGCAACAACGGCAGCAAAGCAGAGAGGACGGAGAAGAGCGCGTGTTCTCCCACGAGAAATAACCGTAATCGCTTTTCTCCCTGTGTATTCTCTTCTATCCTTCCACCGAATGCGGAGAGCGGGAGAGGAACCGTGTGTACCTACGTGCACCCATATGTGTCATACATTTTCCTGGATTTTCAAGAGCGCGTCTTCGTCGTACTTATACGTAGAGTGTTGCAAAAATGGGTGTCAGAGATTTTAAGTTAGCTTCGTGTCTGAGAATATTCAATCAGTCGCATTGAATTTCTATAAAAATACGCTCCAAACAATCTGATAAAAAAGGCTGGTTAATTACTGTTTAAAAAACTGTCTAATGAGACTAACAAACTTATTTTGATTTATTATGTAGAATTTTTTAATCATCTAAGTTACAATTTAAAGTAATTAGATTTTTTTTACAGATAAGTAATTTTTTTTATTTATTTATTACTATACATGTTTACATTACAATACATGTTTTTACTTTTTTTTTTAAATGTCGGTTTTAAACACAACTGTTCTAACAATAACAATAATGTACCTGTTTTCAACGTGTGTCGAGATAGA
>NW_017296059.1:1410851-1424715 GCF_001594075.2 Trachymyrmex cornetzi
CTCTCTCAAGACACTCTTTCGTCTCTTCGCGCGTTTTCATTCTTTGTGAGCACCAAAAGCTGCGTTCCAAAATAATGAAGGCGGAAGAAAAAGAGGGGGGCAAGAGCCGCGAGGCGAAAGAAAGCTTAAGAGTAAAGGGGGGGAGGGAGGGCCCACGGGGATGAAAATAGCGAGGCGGAGAAGAAGAGAGTGAGAGAAAGAGAGGGAGACGTTCCGCTTTATGAACGATCGGAATTTAAATTGCTTTTCCTCCTCCCGCTGAGGGAAAGGAGGAAGGGCGAAGTTTTCGTTCCTCCTTATAAATCCCAATACCCTTTGGTATCGGCCGTAGAGCGAGAGAGAGGACGAAGACAGCGCGACGGAAGGGGGAGAGTAAAAGTGGGAGAGAGAGAGAGAAAGGATGAGAACGGAGCAGCAGTCGCGAATGGAATATGAAAATATTTGGTATATGGACGGAATTCGCGGCGTTTCCCCAGCCACGTCGGCTTTGTAGCTCGTACGAACAGAAAACGCCGGCGAAATTGTGTTCACCGCGATAACTCGTCGCTATGCACTTCGCGCACGTATTTGCTATTTACCGCTGAATATATACGTCATATGTACATGCATGTACGTAGGTACGAATGTGTGTGTGTGTGCGTCCCGAGCGGGAAGTGGCTGGGTTTCGTGACGCGGTTCCGCCAGTTCAGAATAAAACGGCAATATCGTTGGCGCGGCGCGGCCACTGTACTGTTCATTCCGTAACACTTCCGTCAACTAACGCGGAACGTGTCCTAAGCGATTAGTAGACGACCGTTTAGAGCTAACCGTGCTTCTGGTAATGAAGATTGATTATGCGCTTTTAACCCTGCAACATGAATCCTTTTCAGTTAATTCTAAAATACTTGTTTTACCCTATTTGTTTTTTCCTTTACGGAGATGTTATTTTTTATTGATGCAATAAAAACATATACAGGAAATAGAGTTTTAATTTTAATAGCACTTAAAAAACTTGATTAAAAGATACAGATATTTTCACCCGGAATAAATGCTGTTTTTGTGATTATATTAATTTATAATGTCCAAAAGATGAACAATTTTCCGTAATTTTTGGTTTTTTAAAAAATTATTGTTATTATATTATATTTCATTTAAACGGTTATTATGTAAAGTAAAGCATATTGAGTTTTAACACAATTATCGTAGAGTTTTCACGATTGTAAGAATTACAAATATTCTAGATTAAATAACATGAGGAATATTTGTTGTAACGCTTTTTTTACGGTTATAATTATACAGAAATAAATTAAATTAATTGAGCTTGGCTGTTTGCAGCAGCACATTTGCGGGAATTATGAAATTGAATAATGTATTACATGAAATTTTCATAAAATTACAATCTCAAGTATGTATAATATATTAATTTTTATATCCGAGTATTTAATAAAATACTCAAATAAAACATATTTGTACTTAATATAATCAATAATAATATATTAATAATAAAAAAATAAAATTACTCACAGGGAATACTTCCAACGCGAAAAGAAATTTTATCTTTCAAGAAGTAGCTTATATCCTGCAATAAATGCATTGTCCAATAATTTTCAGAACACAGCTTTCGTCCGATAATAGTCACGATTCAACAACAGCGATCCCGTCAAAACACTTTAAAACTTTTCCTTTCATTTCCCGAGCATCGTCATCTCGCAGAAAATGTACCTACAATGTGATCCTTTGTGTGTGACCTCACGTAGAAGAGTTTACCACATAACCGACACGAATGGGCTGACCGTTCTTTTGAAACTTTTTCGTGGCTCGGCGCGAGGTGTTGTAAAAAATTAGACACATAGGGGACGATGCGATGGGATATAATACTATGTTATACCTTCGTGATTGTATCTCATCGCGGTATCGTGCAAGTGAAAGGGAAAATAAGCGTGCGTAAGGGTGACGATGGTGTTACGGTAAAACGGAGCTGGGTGGCTTTCACGTCAGATAGGATGTTTTATGCCAGACTGGCGATATCGCGGTCACAATGTGCCCGCGGATAGGCGGAGGCGGAGTTCACTGATAAATATTCAACCCTATCATTCCTTCCGGATGTCGGCCAGAAAGAGTCGACGCGTTTTCGTGATTTTGATCGATCACCCGCACGAAAGAAAAACGAAGGGCGCGAGAAATGGCCTTTGGCGGCATAAGAGAAGACGATCATCACCTACGGCAACTTCCCCCACAACAGATGAATTTTTATATATTGAGCAGATTAATAGAACCGAGCTCAATCTTCTTCCAAATCTTTTGATACCCTAAATGATAATTCTCTTTTCAAGAGAGCTAATGAGGTATTCGATGTGATCATACCGCAATGTAACTAGATATTGCCAAGGGAATACACCGTGGGAAATCGATTACTCGAATTAATGGAAGACGACGGAGCATGTCCGGATAATCGATATTTCGGTTAATGGGCTAATCTTTAAACTGGAATTGCAAGTGCTCAGTAAAAGCACTACGATAATGACTTTGTCATTTATTGTGGATCTATTTTCGTTAGAAACAGATAAAATGGAAATCGGTTTAATGAGAAATTATTTAAAGGTTAAAATGTGTGTTATTAAATAAGCTATTCAAAATTAGTAACACTTTAATTATATATTGTAGAAAAAAGTTATACATATCTCTTTACAATTATAACACTAAATTAAAAACTAAAAATTTATCTAACACAAATATTCACGTAATAATTTTTTTATACATATATGTACGTGAAAAATAAAAAAAATAACGCTAAATTTATACTGAATATTGTAATGTAATAAAAATAATATTGTATTAATGTAATAAAATAATATAATAAAAATAATGTAATAAATAAAATAATGTAATAAAAAATAGTCTTTTTTTTTCTTTTCCCGTCTCTCTATTATAAACTTGAAATTTTCATTTATATTCCATAATAAATTAAAATAAAATTTATTTCTCTAGAATTCTAACTATTATTCACTATTATAACATTTACATTCTAATTTTGTAAAAATTAAATAAATTCATCACAAATATTCACGTATTAATTTTTTTTATATATTCGTGAAAAATTAAAAAATAAATTAAATTTATACTGAATATTGTTATAATAAAAAACAATAAAAGTCTCTCTCTCTCTCTCTCTCTCTCTCTCTCTCTCTCTCTCTCTCTCTCACACTCACTCTGTTACAAACTCGTTTCCAATTATATTCCGTAATAAATTAAATTAAAATTTATTTCTCTAGAATTAGAATGGCTAGTACAGCATTACATTCCATTTCGTATTATAAACTTCATCTCGCACCATTAGACGTATGTTTCCATTTTCTCAAGAAGAGCGACAGCAGATTTCCCGATAATAATAGCATCATACTCGAGGAACCGTTCATGCGGATTATCGGTATTTTGACATATCACATGGTGGAAAATCGATACGTCCCATCAGATAAAAGTCTACGAATGGATACTCAAGAATGGAGAGACAATATCTCTGGACGAAATCTCAAACGTCCTGGCTGCCAGTTTACACGTGAAATCTGATGGACACGTGGCCAAGGGACACTCGCCGGTTCCCATTTGTACACTTTTCGCCACACATTTCGTTCCCCGTAAATATAATTGGCCGTCCTCCCTCAGACGGGATTAAATGATCAAATACGATTTCTCTACCATGACAAAACTCGTTTCCTCGGAATTTTCGTGGAAAATTTAACCGACTAATACTGATTGACGTTAATGCAACCTTAAAGCTTTTTTTTCTTTTTTAGATTATAGTGTTGATTTACAAAAAAAATAAAAATAAACTATAATACAGATAACCGCGATTTGTACGTGAATCACACTTCTTATCCCAAAATTACTTTTATTTAAGACAAATCAAAACAATGTAACAAAATGATGAAGAAAAAGGTAATAATGTGAGCCCCAATTAAAATTCTGTTACAATTAACACTTGCAATAAGTTTTGTTCTTAGATAGGTATTGAAATTGTTGAAATAATTACTATTCGAAAATGATTTCAAGAAATCCCTAATAGAAATATTTGTGATGACCGAGGAAGAAATACTTTCAATAAATGTTTAGGACAGGATCAACGCAAAACTATCGCTAGGAGAATATATTCAAGGAAAAAATTTATGAATCTCTGATAATATCTCAACACATTCCGAATTCTACGAATTTAAGCTATTTGGATTTCATGGAAAGTCCAAACAGCCCTAAAAAACCAGATTATATAAAAATATAAAAAGAGGGACTATTTTATCATCACATTCAGATAATCATAACGTCTCTTTCCATTTAAAGAATTTTTCACATTTTACTAACCGTTCTAATCAATTCAACTATGTTGTATAAACTTAGATCAACAGATTATCGTGTATCTACTATACGATATCACTGACTTGAATGTAACTAAAAAATAAAGATACACAAAAACAAAATAAAGGCTCACATTATTTGTAACTAATTTTTCATCTATCGTAAATTTAACATTAATGTTGAAATCTCTTTTTGTATAGCTATACTCATATTTCATTTATGATAACACGACCGAATCTGAAACGAGTCGAGGTATTTTATGCATCTCACACCGCACGAAGAACATAATTCCAAGTGGCTTTTACTAGCTAACTTTTATTAAGATCACGAGTTATATCTCGCGTTACTAATGGCGGCGATGTCGTGAAAACCTTCATGTCTCGGAGACAACGACCAGTATCCAGTATCTCGTATTCTTTTACCTAGAACCTACATGCCACTGGCTGCCGAGGGAAAGCAGCGCTCGATTTATGCTACCGGGCGCCATTGTTCTTTATCGATTCGATCAGTTGCGTTGCTTTATCAAGAAATGTAATGCGTGGAACATTGTAATGACATATTCCCCGTGTATCTCAACCGTTGTACCACAAGTAATAATGCCGGTAGTGCCATATTTCACTGGGTGCTCCTTTTATCTCAATTGCTGTCTACAGAATGTGCCGCAGCTACAATAGTGCCAAATCGCAATGACGAGGACATGGGACAGGAGAGAGAAATGAGAGCAATCTTAAGAGCGCATAAAAATAACGATATCTTGATGCAGTCTATATATGAAGCTTATAATTATAGCTTATAGCTAATCGTTTATGGTTCTTTTAATAAATCAATTTTTTATCATACCTATTATATGTAAAAATATATTATATATGTGTTTGACTTGAAGTTACTGCATATTTATTTTTAAATATTGCACTTATAGAACGCAAAGAAATTAAAACAGCCGACACGTGTCAGCTATGAAATAAGGTGACTAAAAAACGAAGAGCTAGTGATCTAATCATTTTGCTGACTGCGAGAAGTGTCGTGTCGTATCTGCAAATCTCGGTCAGTCTCCCTTCCTTCCCTATACTTATAAAAAAGTTTATTAATTCGGTGGCACGTAATTCATTCTCGACCCGTCCGATCATCAGGCCTCATCAGCTGAGTGCACGCTTTCGCTCTTCGTACAAAGAGTATTTTACACAATTGCTTTCTATGCATACCAATTAAATGCGAGGGAGACTCGTAATCTAGGGAAGCCAATCCAAAATGATAATAAACACGCTCATTTGTTAAGGATATATATTTTCGGCGCCTGAATCAAAGAGATAAATTGTGGGATATAATCCTTTGCTGATAATTGAAATTTTTAAGGCACCACCGATATTTTGATTGTGAATTTTAGTAGATAAATTTAAATTTGTAAAGTAAGTAAAAATACAATCCAACTTCTATGATAGTAAAAATTCGTTAAAGCTTTGTGTGTTAAATGCTTAAGCGTCGTTAATTGACAAGTATATCAAAATTTTGTAATTTTTTTATATAAATCGAAATAATAAAAAATTTGCTATTTCTCGAAGATCTCTATTGCTGATGAAAGAATTAAAATTCATGTTACCAGCGGAGCGTTAAAATGTAAAATTAAAACACATATATGTGTATAAAGCTTTTCGTTCTTTTGTAAAAGTTACATATTTATATCATAAAAAAGAGTTACAGTTAATTTTATTGATCCTTTCAAACGATACATGTTAGTAACATTTCTATTAACGTGTTTAAGTTTCGTAAAATAGTCAGGTTTTATTACAGACATATTAACTTTACGAGTGAACTTAAAGGGATTGTGTCGTTTTGTAAACTTTTCACTATCGTTATCGCAAAGTCATGTCTCTTTCGTAGTTACTTTCAAATGGCCGAAACTTCGAAGAGAAAGAAAGATAACATAACGTTAATTAAAAAAGATGAATGACTTAAACGGATGGAATATATAATTCCGGTATTTTATTTTAATTAAAATAAAAATTAATACAATTAAAATTTATAAAGAGAAATAATTAAATGACTGCAAAGTGATACTTTAAATAAATTTACAATAAAAGTACAGAGAGTAAAAGAGACAATTATATAACTTCAGAGTTTTGATTAATATACAATGAAAATTGTGCATCTTAAAATTACAACGAATCGTACTTTTAGAATATTGATTAAACTATAATACTGCACTTTCTCGGAAGTCACTTAAAATGTGAAGTAATTTCTCTGTATTGTCATTGAGAAATGCAAATTATAAAAGAAAATTCAAAAACAAGAAATTAAATCATTTCTTAATTTTTTGAATAAATTTCACAAAATCGCGATTCAGACTCGCATTCAATTCTCTATATTGGTACTAATAATGCATAACACTCGATGAAAAAAAACAAGATTTTCAGCAAAAGTCGAATAATTACGAGCTTTTAACTTGATTAAAAATGCAACGAATTAATTGACATAATTAATTGACGAAATCATTCGCAATTTCATGGAGATACAGACATTTCGCACCAGATACGCGAAAATCTTCTCATTGTTGCAGTATCTCGCGATATATTTACTTCTACGCGGGATTAAATTTACTCTATCCGCACCAACTCGCTGGGGCTTTACAGCACAAACGATGCGAAAATTCGTCAACGACGTCGTAGCATGCGACTAAGCCTCTAACGTGTATGCAACCATCTAACGGCGTGTAACTAATTCCGAATCCATTAAATCCCCCACATTTACGTTCAACCGTATAAATTGCACCGTAAACGTAGGCAGTAAATCGCGAATCCCGCATGATTTGCGCTCGTAACGTAATTATCGCACTCAATCTGCTTCGAAGCCGCGGGCGAATTGTACGTCCCGCCATCCGCGATTTTTGCATCAATGAACTTCACTCATTAGCGCGATTCGTTAATTGCGTGTAACAACAGAGCACACGAACTAAAAAGCGTAAAATAAAAAGATATCATTGACACACCTCTGAGAAGAAATTCTCGCCTCGCGTCTTCTCTTCTTAATTGAGACAGTCAAAATTCCATAAATTGTAACGATTGGATGGCTATAATACACCGCGAGAAAATATCGTCGACCTATTTTAAAAAAGACGGCACGGAAGTTTCGATATGCGAATAATGTCATTCAACGCCCATTACCGCTATGGAGAAGTTCGTACATGTTTTAGTGCGTTCCAAATCCGTCGAACATCGGCGTGATAAATCTTCGTTAATGACCTCGCGGATGACTTAACGTTGCCGACGTTTCTCGCATACGACGCGTGGGTGAGAAACTCTCCTCTCGTATTAGTTGAGTGCGGGATGCAGATTCGCAGAACGCGGCTTTGTTAAAGGCACGGGGACGTCTTTATTAATGACACGCGAGAGATCGTAACATTCGGTGCGGTCATTATTCACTGAGAGTTCGACGTGAAGGGTGACAGATAGAGAAAGAGAGAGAGAGACGGAGGGAGGGTGAGATAGAGAACACGCAGATACAGATACTCGGGATATGCATAATCTGCAGTTGCATTAATGTGTGCACGCGCGCATTCATTAGCTCGGCACAATCGTATTATTACCGCGTCTCCCATAAACAAGACCGATCCCGTGGCCCCTCGTTTCCGCGTGTGATAAATGGTGGAAGCGAGACGTTTCGACTTTCCGACGACCGATGCACCCACGTGCACCTATCTCGCGGTTTATCATCGACGCCCACGCGGGACCACGTCGGGGCCACGTTGTTGTCGCACGTAAATCAAAATCGCAGGCGCCATCTTGTCGGTCCGCTTTCTCCTCTTCCGATAGGACGGACAGGCTGCAGGATAAATGCTGAAGCTGTGACTGTTACGTGTCACATCGATCGAAATATCGATTGTTCTTATGCAGATATTTGTTTTTGACGCGATTAAAATGCCTTAATACTATTGATAAAATATTACACTTTAATCAAAATATATCAATTAAAACTCTCATAAGAATATATAAAAACATAGATTATTCGTATATATATCGAGTATGAGTTACTTAAATAAAATAATTTGTTAAGTAAAAATCATTTTTAAAGTCTGCACAATATTTATTCTAATCAATTTTTAGTCTATACAATTTCGAAGAATATTAATATTTTTTTTCTTTTATAATACTGTAAAAAATTTTTTCAACAAACTTTGTTCTTTTTAGGAACTGTTTAGTAAGATTAGAAATTGTAGACTTTAAAAATAATTTTTATGATTTCTAATCTTAAACTATTTCTAAAGAAAACTTATCGAAAAACTCTTATGCTACTATAAAAGAAAGAACATTAATATGCTTCAAGCAAAACCTTTTCCCTCGATTTCATAACAAATGCACAAGGACTACTGAATCCGATTGATAGATACCGCTAAAGATCGATTTTTTCACCCCGTTTGCTCTCCTTCGCTTTTGAACATCTTCCTCCTTACTCCTCATTTCGGTGGCGGGTCAATGTTACCTCTATCTTATCGGTTCGATCACCCAATGTTGAGATCGTCAATTAACCGACCGGAGTCTCCCTATCAAACGATGGACGCCGATCTAACAAGATTTTTCATCGGCCGACGCAACCGGGATGACCGGTCGACTGATTTAAATAAACCATTACCGGGTGGTATCTCCCATCGGCGAGCCCACACCTCTGACGAATTCTGACACTCATTTCTTGCCGGCGCTCGTAACGGGCGAAAATAAAAGAGCAAAAGAACGAGGAGGGTACAACGAGGAATGCACCTGCGAAATAGTGGTAGTTGCTACTAATTAGTAAAAGCCGAAACGTGTTAATAGCTATACAGACTTTAATGTCTAGAAGTGGAAGAAATTCTCTTCACTATGTAAACTATTGCTGATAAAAATTTTATGCGTTTTAAAACTGAAAAAGATGACGGCGCGCGATATGCGCGAATTAGAATGTATATATAAATACACACAAGAAATATGTATTTAAGCACTAAAATCCATTTCAGCTGAATATAGGATTTCTCTCATTTAATTAAATTCAAAAATGTTATCGTAGGTAAAAAAAAAGACTTCAAGCAAGGTTGTCGCAAATCCATCATCCATAAAATTTCATTTTTCCCGACTTTCAATAATATTTTAAAATTTTCTGTATTCTCGTCTTGATTTAAATATCATCAAATATTTTATTAAGAAATCAATTTAACATCAATATAGAACTATTGATATTGCTTACACTGCTTGCATTTTTAATTATAAGTTGGCAATATTCTAAAATTGCATAGACATGATGTAAATATATTAAACTTCTTTAAAGCCAAGAATTTTAAGTTTCCGAAAAAGTTTGCAAAATTGCCTAACTCTTCCCTGATTTCCAGTGACAAGCCCGACTTCGAATTAATAAAATACACGTCGATGGTCTTTAAATATAATTTTTTCAAAACTTCCTTTAAATTTCATGGAAATATCAATATTTAGTTCTAACGATTTTTCCTCCAAAAATAGTTATTTTTAGCATATATTTTCCTCTTTCATAATAATAATTATTGAATCTTCGATTAATTCAATATATCAGGATGTATTCAAAACTTAAAAATATCCTGATTCATCTTTGGTGCTAATAACAATCATAATACAAAGCTTATTATACAAGCCATGACATACAAGCTAATACTGATCGGTAGGAATGATAGAGCCTGTTAGCCAAACACTTCTTATATAGGGAACGAATATGCTCGCCGTTCAAGCCTGTTAACGCTGCCGAGAGCTGATATCTATGTTCGCCACGGTAGAACGTAGCTAGGCAGGTCTTGCCATAGCCGTAGCTGGTACATGTCGTGTACCGACGGATATTCATCTTGGTGGCTTTTGTCCCAGCAGTATTGTCCGTGCTGTTAAAGCCCGGGTTGAATTTCGCTGGAACTATCGACGCACGGCCAAGGCGACGATAGGATGTCAATTTAGAAGACGTTTTATGGGTCACACGTGACATGCACGTCCATCAATGAGCGTGATTCGTGGTAATAACGTGACCAGACTTAAGAATCGAAAGATGCCCGACATGAAGAAAATTGAAGTCCTTCCAAAGGCGCAAACATAAATCTGTTTCTTTATAATAATAAAAGAAAAACCATCAAAATTATTTTAATATCCTATCGAGAAGAAATTTTATATTTATATATAAAACACACAGTCAAATTTTATTTCAAAATAATATTTAATTCTCGTAGATTTCTTTGTTTCCGAAGAAAAAGTCATGCAAATCTCAAAGTTCAAGAAATATGTCTTATGTCCATTTCTACTAATTTAACTATAATTTTGGTTTACAAACCAAGATTAGAGTTAATCTACATTAGTAGAAACGAGCATTGATATGCACATAAATATGCAAACTTCAGCATCAAATAGTAATAAACGTAGTAAATAGTTATCATGAAAATTTTTTGATTTGAATAATATTATTGATATCCAATTAGAAAATTAACAAATTATGCACAAGCCAGTAAAAATCGAAGACTGCTTCCAAAAAAAGTACATTAAAAATCTTAAAGTATTTTCAATACAAAATACTACTTTAAATATAAAAATTAACAAATTCCTCTTTCTCTCTCTCTCAATGCAAAATTTAATACACAATATATCTGCAACCACGATATCTGTTTAATTCAATAAACTGTTGAGAACATCGCATAAAATGATGCAAATCTCAAACGTAATAATCTACCACAAGTTTTCGGTTTTTTGCAAGAAGTTGCACGCGTGAAGATAAAATTTTTAAGTGACACATTGTGACGTATACGAGAGAAAAGTATCGCGACGTCAATTTAAAGCGTATTTCATGAGTCGCGCGTGATACGTATTTCACAAACTTTTGATTCTACCAAGTGTAAGCCATTCTCCATGTGCTCACTTCCGAGAACAACGTTCCTCCGATCCGCGCCTCTCGTTTAAAAGGATGATATATCGTATTTGCTTTACAAGACGCTCTCGATAACCCCCGATCGAGTCGGGGCCGACGATCGGGATTATTAATTATTATCGAATTCCGTTTGACACGCCTTCGCGCCGTCCGAAGCTCACAGGAACGACGTTCGTTCGGGGAGATTTCAAGATTTCGACAACTCACGCCCACAAAATCTTTATATTAAACACCGCCCCTTGCATAATTGCACGCATGATTCCTGCTTTATCCTACCTTTAACTCGAATCTAGATGCGAATAATTAAATATAAAATTTTAGAATAATCTTATATGTATACAATTCACACACAATGCAAAGAACAATTTTATTGAAATATTTAAAAATTTAGCTAGATCTGAAAATAATTTTGTTGGATCATCAAAATAATTAATGTATGAAACTCAAACATGAAGAGCAAAAAATTTTGATAATCTAGTTGAATAATCTGTTAAGTGTCTTACATACTTATTTTAATAATTCAACAAAATTATTTTCAGATTTATACCTAATTAAATTTTTAGATACTTCCAAAATCGTTTTTTCCACGTATATTTTATAAAAATAGCGCACAACACTTATACATTTGTTCAATTAAATACGAACTTCTAAACATACTTCCAAAAAAATCCTAAATACTTTTTAAAACTATGGAGTCTTGCTTACATTCACACGGAATTTCGCTCCAAGTGAAAATATATTTATATGTTTTTCATGTAAATTTAATAGATTTCTTTATAAAACTTGTAAATTTATATTCAATAAATTACATTTCGTTCAATGCTTATTGCTTGTCACAAATTTATGAAACCTTTTTTTAACTGCCAGTATAATATTCAAATTATTAACCAACTTTTTGCACATCAATAGCCTGCATTACACTGCATTAATTTTAACAAGCATATTCTGAATAAGAAGAATTATCGTGAAAATTGCGTAAAAAATACCCAAACCCATAAACTCAAAAAAAATGCCTTTAAATTTATAAATAAATAAACACTGTACACAAAAAATATAAATATTACACTCTTTTTCAGTTTATACTGTAATCTAATTTTTTTGAAACGTTCACTGAGCACTAAATCGGTTCTGCTATCCAATACTTTCATGTTTCAAATTTTGCGAGCGCAGTGCGTGTAAACAAACTGATCTCTCACGCAGAAATGCGTCGCTGAACGAACTTTGGGCGTAACCGACGCGTGCATAAATTGCTCGTGAGCACAAATTCGAAGGCGTACGCGTACGATATATGCTCGCATGTACGCCGAGAAAATCTATCTTAACAATCCAATCTATCTAAAAAATTTAACTGCCTTTTCATTACACTTTTATCTTTTTAAGTATTAATTCAAGGAATATTTATGTACAATGTTAATAAAAATTCTTATATGCAATTTTAATATTTTATTTTATATAATCAAAGTACAATAAAAAAAGGCTCGATATTTATTTTATTGTAAAATCTCTTCCATTTGAATAATGTGTCTGAAAAATCTGAAAATTAGGACAAGGCTTTCATATTTATGTTCACATTTGCTTTAATTATTTTGCTAATTTTGTAAATCAACTGAATTATTTAGCTTATTAAAAGGCTTTTAAAAGGATTTTTTGACCGACATAATTTCCATTGAATGCTTTCTTTTGTCGCTTGTGACAACGAAGTGAGATATATGTATGTATATCCTCCTGTGCATCGCTCTCACCGCGCCCATGCGTCCATATGGGTACGTCACGCGTACGCGTGGTTGCGCGCGAGGCGTGTCGCCGCACGATGTGATTTAGTAAAGAGCCCGAGACTCGATGGATCATTTATTGAATGGTAATTTTCGTGCCCCCGAGGATCATCTCCAAACTTCGTCCTCGGAGATTGTCAATGACGTTGTTGTCGAGATAGCGCGCGCGTTTCAGCCTCCCAAACAACAAACCAATATTCGCGATTGGACGCGCTCGTAATAAATTGCAACTTCATATATCGCATTTTGCTTCAGGGACAGACAATAAAAATTAATCTCTCTATATGTGCATCTTTAGATACGCACATAAATATTAATATCGACAGAGGAAAGTAATACGATACAAAATAAAAAGATTTAAAGATGCTAACAGATTTCGATTCAATTTGTTGAAAAATATGAGTGAATAAAAAGAGAGAAATCGAGACAGAAGAAAATGGAAACAAATGGAGTGAAATAAAGAAAGAAAAAACGATACGAAGATAGCTTGACGGAATTTTTCTATATACGCGGTGTAATTAGAGGAAGGTCACCGATACCGACATACCACTTTGTTTTTAGACAATATTTCTTAAACAAAAGGTAAAAATACAACTTCAAAAACATAAATACAAAGTAAAAAGTATCTTCTATCAGATAGTATAAGCAATTTTTATACTGTTTGCAATTTTGCAATAATTAAGTTTTTCGTAAGTTATGCAAAAATGAGTGTCTAACAAAATGGGCTCCAAAACTGATACAGTAGGCAGTAATGCTACGTAAAGTATAAGTAAATGTATATAAGATTTTTCAGAATTATTTTACTTCGTTATAAAACATTTTTATTGAATTATATGCATATTTACTTTATGCTGTTCTGCAAGATGCAAATATGT
>NW_017296059.1:1424831-1471067 GCF_001594075.2 Trachymyrmex cornetzi
TTATGAGTTTGTACTTCTTTAATTAGCTAAACAGATCATGATTTTATTAATATTAATAAAGTGCAATAGTTAGTTTCCGAAAAATAAGGGGATGTCACTCTAAGAGACCTATGTTAGTATCGGCGACTTTCCTCTAATATATAGCAGTTCGTCGAACAGCCCTGAACTGCTTGCGCATGATGCACGCCCAGAGCATTGGGAATACAATAAGTATAAATCGTCATGAATTTTGAGAGGTCTGCAATTTCGTATTCAATTGCATTTTCGTACAGACCCGACCCGTTCTCCGTCGCCGCCTCTTACCGTCGGCAATGCTTTGCCGTTCGTCCTCTGATTGTAGGTTCGGGTGACTTAGCCCATGGCACATCGCGTGATTCGCGTCTGTGAAAGAGTAGTTACCAGCAAGATTAGACGCCACGCGGTTCCTATGAACATGTCTTTCGACTGTAGAAGCATAGACGTTTAGATATTTCTGCACAAGAAAAGGAAGAAACGTAACATAAATGTATTAGTTGGATATGACCCAATTATTGGACAAAATGACAAACATTTTATATCAAGTTTTTTATGTATGATTCTAAACAAATTCGTTGCTTATAAAAATTTAATAAGACAAATTTATTTAAAGTCATACATATCATTAAAAGCTTAATATTTAAAATGTCACTTCATTCAACAACTAGGTTACGTACACATTAACTAATACATTTACCTTACATTGAAAATTTATTTTTTTAAGAAGTGTAAGTCTATTTAAAGGCTCTAGCATATAAAAAATGTAAGCAGTAAGACATACACGGAAAAAACAGTTTTACCAAAGTACCTAAAAATTTAACTGGCTACAGAGTTGAAAGTAATTTTGTTGAGAGAGAGAGAGAGAGAGAGAGAGAGAGAACTGAAATAATTATATAAAATACTCAAACTGCTTGCTTGAATGTCAAAGTTTTTGCAGCATTACTCATGCTTGAGTTTCCTGCATAATTATTATGATAGTTCAACGAAATTATTTTTAGATCTGTATTTAGCTAAATTTTTACTCTTAAAATTTCTTGGAGTGAAATCTCATTCCAAAAGAATTAAAATACTGCCACATTGAAAAAGAATGAATAATTTGCACTTTATTAACATGAAGATCTTTCTAAAGGAAAGAAATCTTACTCCTTTTTTTGGAGTGAATCTCACGCCAAAATTGTGAAATCTCAGTATAAAAAAAGTAAAAATCAGTTTGCTATTTTTATTTAAGAGTGCAAATTTTTCATTCTTTTTCAATAATGATAGTGTTTTAACTCTAGAGTGAGATTTCACTCTAAAAAATTTAGAGAGTAGAGAGACATTTCAACAAAATCATTCTTTCCGTGTAAACAGTAAACAAATCAAGATTTTTTATTTATTACTGTTTATTGCATTCTCTCGGCCGATTCGCTTATTGCTTACGTTTTACTGTCTTAAATTTTTCTATATGCTATGGCTCAAAAGACTATTGAAGACTTCCTAGATTGATCTTATTTTCAGTATTAAATAAGTATGAATAAAGAATATGGCTTTCTTATTTCTCTCATTTCTCGTGATTCATACCACGAAGAGTTTAAATTTCAAGAAACTTGCCACGTTCCCAAAGACACATGTAAGGAAAGGAGAAGCTGCGGAGGAGTCGATTTTCAAGATACGCTCACACACGCACATGCTCTAATTCTCGAAAATCGCGCAAACTTCAAATGTGCAAGCGAGGTAACTCTACGCGATTTGCAAGTTCTTGAAACACGTTCGGAACAGTTTCGTAGATGAAAGAGAGGGCGAAACATTCGGGTGGGCAAAGTAAATTCACAGTGGCACGGCGCGGCGGTGGCGGCAACGGCAGTGGCGGACTCTTCGACGGAGACGGACGAGCGATATTTCAAGTTTGGACGAACGCGACCTGATTCCGTCATAACGACAGAACACCGGAGCTTGCACCCACTCCCAGCACAGCGTAAACTTCGCGCAGCACGCGATTTGACTTAACGCCGCGCAATATTTCTCTTGTCGTTCCGATGCAGACGTTCGCGCGAAGTTCTGTTTGAAACATAGTCGACCGAGAAAGTGATTTCATCCATATCGACTTTCGAACTCCTCCGCGACCACGTCAAGCGTTCTGCTGCAACTTCAAGAATCATGTTGACAGACAGCATGCTTACATAAAACTTGTAGAATATACATATATGCGGTATAGTTTGTATTTCTTAAATTAATTGTTTTTTATCTATTTCGTGACATATACTGTTAAATATGAAAGAATTCATTTTTGTGATTAATTTCAAAATAAATAACGCCTATATATTAACATCTATAATATTTTGCATTTAATAAATAATAAACTGAATTTAATATATTTGCTCAAGTTAAAATTTTAATTCTACTGATTCAATTAAATTAACGACATATTTTGGTTTTTAATATAAGAAATAATTTGGAAAAATCAATTGAAATTCTATAATTAATATGATCTATGAGAAAACATATTAATATGCATGGATATACGTATTATGTACTGTTACGTCCATAATGATCGATATTAATATTGCAATAGCTTAATAAACTAGACTTCAGTAATTCAATAACCCATTATATTCATAATTCCAATGTAATTGATCTCTACTATCATAACTTGTTATTGTCATTATTACTGCCATGATTATGAACTAATAGTAAATATATCATATTTTCATGATTGATTCATAGACATTTATAATATCAAAGATACGCGTGAAATTATATTACGATGTTGAAAAATATAGAAAATGTATTCTTCGGAGAATAAAAGTTAAATTGTGAGAATTGACTGATAAGGCAAACCGGGTATGTGCCGAGTGCGAGGGATATAAATCTCATGATAAATTGAGCGCCGGCGGGGGTGTAGCGGAATAAGCAAATGGCAGTGGGAAGGCCACCCTACAGGTGGCAACACCCACACACATACACACATACAGACGAAATGCGCAGCTAGACGTATAATGCAATCGAATTACCCGTACGAAGGAGACTCCATCTATCATCCCGATCTCATCCGCCGGCTTAGGCGACCCCGATACGTCATTTTCCAAATCTCGCGGCGGCGGAGAGCGCCAAAGAGATTCCCGGATCGACGCGTCGGCAAAAGCTGAGAAAAAAAAAATCTAAAAGAGAGAAAACGGAAGTGGAATCGAAGGAGGCGTGATAGAGCGGAGGAAATAAACCGCAGACGTCGACGACGTCGCGACGCACTCCGCCTGTCCAAACTGACGTTTGCTTCGCAAGATCACTCGCTGTGACCGATAAATTATGTCACTATGCGCGAGAGTAAATGAATCCGCATTCCGTTCCATTATTTCTTTCCCGTTGATGTTTATCAGACTAATAGCTTATAATGATATTAAGCTATTATAATATTTAACTGAAGTGATATCATATTTTTTAAATTAATTATTTACAGGTTTTTAAGATGCTCCTTATTAGCATCATTATTAAATTAGCTATCAATGTAATTTGTGATATTATTTCCAACTTCAATTTATGAATTGCATTTTAAATTCGACAAACCAAATCGATACGTTTGTAGAACTGAAAAATATATTTGCTTTATATATGTCATTGCATGAATATTATAAGTACCAAAAAAGATCTATTTCGATCAAAAATATAATTATTTATTTTATTCAATTTAGCTTAATGATATTTGCGAATGTTATAAAAATAGGTTCATTTTACATGCATATATTTATCCGTATTGAACTTTTGAATATTTACATGACGATAAAAATTAATAAAATTGTTTAAAAAATATAACAAATTGTCGGTTATAATTTCAAAGTTTATAAAATATTTAAACTTTATATGGATTATATAAAGTACAAGAAAGACTGTTCCTATAAATCGTCTAAAGACCGTTGAATTATCGCTTTCATAAATAAGATTTCACAAATCTATCCTTTTTTGGATACGGAGGCTATATTGATCTTTGATTCTACGAATCTAGTCTCATATCATAATCTTTTGATCTATAAATCCTTCGTTCGACATCTGGCCACGCCTTCACTTAGAGCTTATCCTTAGATACCACAAATTTCTTCCTTTATAGATCTGACTTATCAAACTTAGTTCTTAGATTGGAAAATCCTATACTGCGCTGATTCTCGGTTCTACAATCTTTTCTAATAAATCCCTAAATCTACGAGATTCTTACAAAAAACTGACATAAGTTAAGACATGTAAAGTTAGCACACCAACGTTAGTTCTCGAGAGTTTTGATTACAATTCTAGTTTCCTTTGCAAGAGTATAGAAGTTCTTATAATAAGTTTTTGAAGAGTTCAGGCGATTAACAATATTAAAATAATGATTTAAAAAATGCTTATGTATGCTCACGAAAGACATGTATGTGATTTCAGCTACGTCCACATTCCATTTATCATAAAAGTCAAGTTGTTCTAATTACCTAATTCCCTTAAATTTTTTATGCCTTTTCAAGACATATAATCGTCACCTCTGATGTGTGTTTGTTTTTCACACGGCCATTGCCATCGGGATGCAGTTTAAGCTACTCTTCTTCAGGATCCACCCAGAGAAACTCCATCGAAGGTCGGTAATTACATAGCGGACAGGTTAGAGGGAAGAGTTATGATACTCGAATAACCGTGGTGTCTTATGCGAGTGGGTAGTAACTTGACCAAGGCATTAAGGCGATCTCCTGCGGCGACCATGCATACATTACCAGCGCCGTTTACTCTTTCTCTTCCCTCGCACGATGACACACACGCTTAAACACATGGAGTCGATTAGTAGACTACTCCGCGAGAATGATCTACGACGTCCTCTTGTTCTTCCGATTATGAAAGATCGACCGTAAAATTAAACAGACTAATCTGAACCTCATGTTGATTTACATCAATTTTTTGTTCAAACGTATAATTAAACCTTAAACATTAAAAGCATCTTCTTATAAAAGTCACTATTTGTCGTTTATCAATATAATATTTATAGATTTGAATATCGAAAGAGGATAAGAGCTTGTGGGTTTCAATTTTAAAAAATCAAACTTAATAAGAGACAGAGAAAGAGAGAGAAAAACTCTGTACTTTTCAATATAATAATACTCTTTAACGTATACAGATACTAAAAATATTATAAACATATGTGTAGCTGTTATACAACATCAGTATCTAACTTAAATTTTTGAACAACTTGTATGCATGTGTATATGTATTTGATGAGATCAAAGCAGGTATAAAATCTAGTTTAGGTCAAACACAGGTTTATTTTTCGTCCATCTGTCCTCGGGGAAAAAAAAGACATATGTTTTATCGTCCTCTCATGGGTCCCGTAATTTCATGGTCGATTATATAGAACGGCCGAAAGAAAGCCGGCTCGTTAAGGAACGGCCACGTTAAGATTCGGCGGAAGCCGAACGCGTTTGAACATTTAGATCTCGGGCTCGAAATTGTTGCTTCAAATCAAATCTTGTTTTCCAACAATGATACACGTCGAGAACACTATATACTACGCTCGCTTCACCACACGAGATTCGATGCGAAGGTAATCATAATTACATCGCCCGAAGGCGTTACACGTCGTAACAAACAGTGGCGGTCATCCTCAACCTTGTTACTTCCAAATAAATGTAGGATATAAAACATCCGCATAATTATTATAATCCTACTTTTACGTATAATCAGGAAAATGATAACGAATGCGCCTTTGGCCAAAAGCTACATCCTATTTTGCATCATAATTGCCTTTCCCCAAGCCTCTCCAAGAGCTTATTAAATATCTGCATTCTTATCGATAACCGCATTCTCGCGTATTTACATTTTCGCTCGATATCGTTTCACTTTAATTTTCAAGAAGATGAGCCTCGCCTTCTTGGCATTTTCCTCGATTCTTGTTACTCTCTTATCGACGTCACTTTATTTCTTTCGTCGCGAAACATTCTCTCTCGAGCGAAGCGACGCGACGTCTACTCTCAGGTTGATGAGCCATCGTCGCGAGCAGTTGCGATTCATTAATAATTTTAATAAGGGATCTTAATAGAAAGCGCCAGTCCCGCCTCCTCCTCCATCGGAGATGATTTTTTTTATTCGGCGAGATCGAAGCAGAGCCAGCTGTCCATTCGCGATTATCATTCGCCGTTAATTTGCACGGGCTCCTTTCCAGGACGATTCATCCGGCAGGGAGCAAAGTTCCTTTCGTGGACTGTTTCACTATTAAGGATTATCGAGAGAGGAGCGCACGACTGCTTCTCTCGTTGTAACAAGCTACTCGTCCGGCCGACTATGAATTACGCACCACTCTCCCCATCTCGCCTTCGCGCTTGATGAGACTCTCAATCTCGATATTTTATATAGCAGCTCCCGTATCTCGCTACAATAAGAAACTTCCGTATACAGACAAAGAAGCGCGAAGAATTCCCAATCGCCTCGATCGCCGATTTCCTGCGAGATTATTGTCTTCCGCTCGGCAAATCGATGTCGCAATTTTGTAATCCACTTTTAAAACCTCTCATAGCTGTTATCTTTCCATACACAGGATACCGATTACGATATTATATTCATTGGAAGAGCTGAATGGATTGTGGTTAACAAATTCACGTGGAACAAAGCAATTTACGATATTAGCCGTAATTTATATTGATAGCCGAAGCAGTTAGATTAAATCGAAGGACTGTAAGGACTCCGCAATATAGAAATCAAATTAAATTCCTTTTTACCTGAAATAATTTTTTTAAATAAAAGTTTGACTAAATTGCCGATAATCGTCTACCTATCTCTTAATCTACATTACACGGGAGGTATCACAAAAGAGCCGTGCTTCTCAGCAGCAGGATATATTTCAGCATCGTTTGGCCGGGGCAAAAATCTCAACCGTAACAGCGAATTAATTATTTTACATGGACGCCGTTTTACTAGCGCGTCAATCATCGATAGACACCTGATGCACCAATGATTAATGATCGTCCTCGATTACACGGAGGGGATCGTGATTTCGAGGAAAGGGGGCCAGTGATCGACTTCACGGCGGTCGAAACAAAAAGGCTTCGACGAAAGGTGCCCGCCTGTTTCGGGATTCTGGCAAAAAGAGTGGGCGAGGAAAAGCGGTACCTCTACATCGTCATCGTCGTCGTTGTCGTTCGGTGACTCAACGATTCGCGCGGCCGTAGATCAGCCGAATCGCGCTCATAAATCGTGATTAAATCGAGCGAGACTCGTAAATATCGCCAGAAAAGAGAGAGAGAGAAGGTCTTGTCCGACTCGTGGAAAAGATAGACATGAAAAGAAAAGTAAGGATAACGAAGTCAAGGCTGCGAAGAAGAGCATGTGTACGGAAAAAATCTGAATGGAGCAAAATGTCATTCAAAGAAAAAAAAATGAATTTTAAAAATAAGAATTTATATTAAATATAATATTTGAATCTGAATTAAATTCATTTGATAACAAGATAATTTTGTTTATATTCTTATTTTTTTCAAATATAAATGTTAATTCTTATAATTTGAATCCGATACGAATTTATGCTTTTACAGTTTTATATTTATTTTTGTTACGCGGAAAAGTACACGTCGTAAAGATTCCAATATTCACGTTGTCTGCATTTTCGTTGGTAAATATCTCGTTGGCGAATCTCGCAGCACATCGTCTTCGTCGTCGCGAATAAACGCTCAGCTCATCGTCGGTTTATTTACGGAAAATTTCATTTATCCTCGACGCCAGCGCGAATGAGCAATTTCGAAAAAAAAAAAAAAAAAACCAGCTGGAAGAGACGTAACGCACGCATTTTACTATACGTAATCTCTTCCTCCTCGCTCGCGTTCTCGCCGTAATAGAGGCTTTTGATCTTGCCTCCCGCTACCCCTCTCTCTCTCTCTTAAACCGCAAACGCAAGGTACCTACGAGCGCTCCATATGGGTTGTCATACGCGACTTGTTCTCCACAACCGCATTCATCATCTTCGTAACACCTTTCGTTCCCGAGAGTCTCTTTTTCGGCTTGTCTTTGAACTCACCAAGATGCAATAATTGCGTCATTTTTCTCACACGTGTCTTCATTTCCCGTGGGAGTGCATCTCTACCACAAAACTCGTTGGCTCATATTCGCAAATTGCGTTTATGTTTGTTAAATGCGATCTTGTGACTCTCAGTCCGTCATATAATATCAAATATAATCTTTATTAAATAATATAATTTCTTACTCATGGCATTATATTTATATCAACTAAGAAATTTTTCTAACAGTAGTAATATTCATATTTGCCTTTAAATAACTCAACAAACACCAACTAATAGTAACGTAATTGTTAATTATAATTTCCCGCTCGGGCCCGGTTTCTCATTTTCTGGGGTTACTTGTGGTTTAGATTTAACTCCACTCAATCTGACAATAAAGTAAAAATTGTATTTTTCTAGCTTAACTTAAGGTTTTGTAGTGGTAACTTTAAAAGTTACAAAACCATCCGTCAGATTTATGTTTCGTTTCTACTAACGTAAATTAACTTTAATCTCAGTTCAATTTACTGTTCATATTTTTCCAATTCTCAGAACTGGGAAAAGATAAAGAGTTAGTTAAACCGAGATTAAAATAAAACTATATTGCATTAGTCTAACTATGACTTAATCAGAAAGTGAAAAACCGAGCGTCAATAATATAACTGTCATATACAATATATGTTACATCGTTGGGTATTCTATTTTAAGTCTCAATACTGCATGCGACAGACTACGCAAGACTACATGCGACAAAAAATTCGTTTGCTATAGGTAGCTTTAATTCGCTCCTCTGTGATCCATCATAAAGCATTTTGCTTTTCGCATGACACAGGCTTACTCACCGATCGAATGATCGAAAATCACAGTGACATCAGTGGAGCAGATTCTCTCATTGACAAAGTGATGCATTAAGCGAGCCGAAAATGCGCGCGACGTCAGCAGGGGATTTTATCCGGAATATCGGCGGTCCCCGAGGGATCGGTTCCGAAGGGAGAGTGCTGTTCATAGTTTAAGGGCCCCCAGACTGACAGCTCGCGCCATATATTGATGATGTGTCTGAGCTCGGGCTTCCATTTCACGGCGCTCTGCCTCCGTCTGTCGTATCCGGTTTCGCGGCATTTTCCATCCAGTGCCACCACCCCCATGTTACACACACGTTTCTCGTTCTCGGGAGGCACGTCGAGTCTCTGCAATACGTGGTACTCACTTACAGATGCCTCATTTGCATCAGCTCCGACGAGACCCTCTCGGTATTCAACGCACAAATTGTTACGCGCGAGATGATTATGTAGCGCGTACGAACGAACGCTCGGTATATGAATCCCTGCCAAGAACGAGTCATGCTTTTAAAACCTTCAAGGATGCTTTTACTAAAACATTTAGTAAAAGTCGCGCATCACATTTACGGAACTCGCGCAAAGTTTTTAAAGATAAAAATTAGTGCAGTTTGAATGATGAAAACATTGGAAAAGATGAACGGAAAACTAGAAATGCATTTCACGTAGTAGATAACAATATAATAAAGAATTAAAAATATAAGGGAATAAAGGACTTAAAAAATATATGAAAAAGAACAAAAATATATTTAACATGCACAACAGATAAGATAAGTGGAAAATTAGAAACATGGTTACAATATAACGAAGAATTAAAATGCTCACAAACAGACGATAGACTCAATGTGTCGAGAGACAGCAGACTTAAATACAAAGAAAGAAAAGAAGCGAATGTCGCGGGAATATAAATGTACACAGATAAAGATTTGATAATTAAAATAAAATTCGTATTACATGACTCAAGAAAAAGATTTGCATAAATTTGGTTGACTGAACATTTCTAGAATATTTATATCTATAGCTAAAAGATGTTATTTTAATTCACCATAAATTTAAAATAAACTAAAATTTAAACAAAAACATTAACGATATCAAGATGAAGAGATAAACTGCACTTTTCTTCGTTGTAATCGATAATAAAAAAGTTATTCTACAAATGTATAATATGAAGATATACAATAGTAAGATTTAATGTATAAACGAGATTAGATAAGAGTAGCTGATTGTTTGAAAACTAATTTATAATTTAACTACACATGACGGATAAATTTGCACACGGCATATGGTCAATATCGTTAGTCGACAGAGTTACAGAGTGGACTCAATTATGTTATATCTATGTCGTTCCATCGCATGACACGACAGAGAGGATTCGTTAAACGAGAAACCATCATAGTGCATAATACTTCTACCTATAGTTTACGGTAGATTAATATGGAATTTATGGGTAAAGTTCGCTCGTATTGAGTTTCGGAAAGTTTTTGCCGGTTGCAGCTGCACCGCGCGAGTACAACATTGCGATCACGAATTTCAAGTCACTTCGTAGAAAAATCTTGGAAAAACTACAGATATCCTTTTTCATATTTTATACACCTCTTCAAATGTGTGTTTGAAAAAATAAATGATTTTATAAATCGGAATAAATTTTAATCCTTTAAAACAAAACGAAAGGAGGTCGATGGAAATCAGTGCAGTAAGAAATGCGCAAATTAATTAATACGATATAATAATTTAATGATTAGTCAGCACATTACATAACTCATAAATATTAACTCAACATTAGCTAGGTTTATAAGTTATGTAATGTGCTGACTAATCATTAATCCTCCATTAGCAATGTGAAATTTTTAATCTTCGTCCGCAAACGGAAACGTTGACCATTTTTATTTTTGATAAAATTGAGTGCTAAGTTCACATCGGTTGATTTTAGATTTTTATCTTGTTCCAAACTATATAATATAAAAATCTGAAAAATTTTTAAATACTTGTAAAAGATTTAACAACAAATTTTTACTCTCACAAAAATTGGATTGCATCTTATTTATTTTTTACACTTTACAGATTTCAATTTATTTACTAGAATTCACAATCAAAAAATGGTCTGTGAATTTGCCTTTAAAATCCAACATTGCTGGCAAAGAGTTAAATTATTATATTACTTAACTAATTTGCGCACCCCTCTTACCCTCTGACTCTACAGCTCTTCTTTCTAATATTTCTCCATTTTCTCTCTATTTCTCTCTTCATGCTTTATTAATTCTTCAATTTATCGATTTTTGTAATTACCGCTCGCTTTCATCAGTATGCTCCTCTTCCAAAACGCATCACCGAATTCGCTTTATTTTGAATCGAGGGGAGAGAGAAGCAGATCCAATTTTCAGTCAAAATTGGAGATAGCGCGAATATCCGAAATATACGAGTCAATGAAGTTATTCACAGTGCACATTAGCCGCTTAAGATTAAAGTAACTTCAGCTCGGCGCTCGCTCGACCGAGGAATTTATCCTCCTTTGTATAACCTACTTCAATTTTTTCCCACCCCGTACACTCGCTCGGGAAAATAACTAACTCGCCAGATACCCGGTATCGTTCTCCCGCTTGCACGGATGAGCACCTTCTCTTTTTCTCTCTTTCTAGAACGTCGGCGTCGCGACGCCTCAGCCGCAGCTTAACCTACGGCCCGCCACGGGACGAGGTAAAATTGGAAATGCAGCTAAAACGAGGAAAAAGTTAAATTAAATACTCCGCAGTCCGCACGCCCGCCCGCGTCCTTTTTACCCGGATTTTTCAATTTCCTCCGGAGCTTCCTTTCCTTCATCATCCCGCTGGCACCACCGCCCCCATCGAGGCGCATCCTCCTTCGCGTGCGGATTGCTGCTGTCACTCCGCTTCAGTCTGCCACACTCTCGCGAAATGATAGCTCGAGTGGCTCCTGACTTCTTTAAGGTAATCACTCGGGAAATTCCGGCAGCGACGGCACTTCCTCAATTGAATTTCATGCCGCTCGCGCCGCACTGCTAATGAGGAGGCGGCCGCCGAGAAGTTTTCTCGCCAATTTTTAGGCGCGACCGAATAAAGCGTGTTCGAGATCGCGAAAATCCCAAAGAGATAATGCAAGACCACGAACAAGTTACGGAATAAAAAACTTTGTATTAGTTTTAAACAGTAAAGAAAATAGAGAAATATAAGAGAAAGAGTAATAAATTTTTCGATAGTAAAGTGGAATTGTGTTGTAACTTTCTTTCAAGACGATATAAATCAATTATATTAGCCAATCAAGTCATCTAATATGTTTTACTGGTATACCCATTTTGCATTGTAGTCAAATTTAATTGTAATAATCATAAGTCAATTAGAAATTTGTTGTAATACATACATGTGGCGGTATTTTCTTTTACAGATTGCTGTTAAATTCATAATGTCAAATTATATCCAATTTTAGTTTTTTATTTTTGTCATTTTTATAAATCGCCACACACATACTGCCCCTTAAAAAAATAAATAGACTAAAACAATAGAGTTAAACAATTTAGCTCAAGAAAACATAATTAATCCAAATTTAGTTTATTCTTTACTGAATAGATATACTTAATATAGTTAATATTTACTTTAAAATTAACCACAGAGATGAATTGATTTACATTTTGATATACATATGGAAATTAAAAATAACAAAATGTTATTTAATTCAAAGGACTGGGTTACTGTTCCTTTGACATCTAACAATATGTTCTGAGTTAGTAGATACAAGGCTTTTACAAAAGGTGACTTCTTGCGCGGAACACTCGAATTAAGATATACGTTCTGGCGGTATAATTTTCTAATTTAACAAATTCCCCAAATCTAAGAAACGCGCTTCTTAACGAGCAGAGAACGAACAGGTGCGCCGGAAAGTCGAATCGGCGAGTCTCATACCTTCAGCTCCGGGAATTCTCTAACCGCCTCGATAGAGTCATTATCGAGCAGGTGAATCCGCATACGAAGCTACAAGCTCGGCGGGCACATAATTTTCGGGCCACACCGGGAGTAGCTTACCTTCGCGTAATGCACCTGCGTGAGCAGGTAGATAATCAGCCCGCACGGCTCCGACTAATAATTGAAACTGAAATCCGCACGCGCGTACACATGAGCACATACAACGCGTGCACATCAAACACGAATAGAATGCAGAACGAAATGCGCGAAATGCACGCGAGTTGTTAACCGTAATTGTGCCTGTACGTTGCCGACTTTATTATGATTCATTAACGTTGCGATTGGTGGAGGGCAAAAATAACAGGAATGAAACTCGCGGGATTACAATCAACAGAGAACGTCGGAAATTCTTGCGGGTGTTTGAGCGCGATACCACTGCAATTTTACCATTAATTCTAAACATCAGATAACTAGATCACGAGATTTTTCATTTTTAATTATAAAAAAGTTTAACTTTACTTTTGACTCTGTTATGAGTGAATTTTTTTTTACTACATAAAGCATTTTTTTCTCCCTGTTACAATCATGTAACTAATTTTTGTAACTTCCATTATAGTCAGAGTTTTGACATGAGTGTCCAACACGTAAGGAAAATTTTCGCGAGGTTTTTGAGCCGAAAAATAGAATTATAATATATGCGAGATATTAATGAATACTTCATTCACAACTATAACACATTTCGTTTTTAATAACTTTTGCCTAAACTCTCTTCAGGAAAAAATAAAGTTGATTTGCAAAATGTAATATAATATTTTTTCCATTCGAAATCAGGAACGAGAAGGAAACATTCTAAGCTCTAAAATAAAAGCAATTTATAAACGCAAAAAAATTGCTGTTTATATAATAATAGAATAATAACTCTCTCCCTGAAAAAATTCTGGATACGCCTGAACTAGACGTTAATACTTGTGTATAAGACAAAAGATTGCTGTCACTAACACAATTCTAGAGTCGTTGTTAGAAAGAAACTACCCAAGTGACCAATCTAAGAGAAGAAAAATATTTGTTAAATAATTAAGGTTCTTACTCTCCTCGGAAGGTGTCATCCGCGCGGAATAATTACAAGACTTCGAGAGACACAACTGAGAATGGCTTTCGTGAAAAACAGGAGGAGTCGGTAAGAACTTTTCTCCGGAAAGACATTAATCTCAGGAAGAAAGGCTCTCCCACTCGACTGCGCTCAATAGCAGCGATAATAATTTCTTCATCAGCTCGAGCGCAGTAACGTAAGCTGTCAAAGATGATTTTTTTCAATGTTTTTTCTGGCGATGGCGACTTGCCATGCGATTACAATTATGTTCGAGGCAAGCCTATCATGACCGACGAGAGTGAGCAGTCTTTAACGATAAAGAGAAAAAAAGAAGAACCGCCACTCTCGGGCTAATACGGTAATTATCGAACAGAGATAGGTCGCAGCCATGCTCTAACGACCGGCTTCATTAACGAAACAATCGGCAGTATTCGACAAGTAGATTTTCACGTCAATATTAACGGCGTTTTCCACTCATTAGCGAGCGCTATTCGCGCGTTCAAGAGTGGTTAGAAAAACGTTCGAGCTTTCTTCTTTATCCCTCTCTTCTTTTTTTTCATTCGGCCTTCCCAACAAAACTCGCGGAAACGGAAACGGGAAACCGAACATGTCGAAACCGCGACTCGGATACGAAAGCCAATAGAAAATGCGAGGTGCACGGATAATCGCTCGTTAACATTGAATTTCGCGTAGTTTACGGAAAAGAGAACCGACGGAAACAAAAGCGGTATTGAAGCTTCATTTGCAGTTCGCGATGCGAAGTTACCGAAGCGTAGTATACGTTATTTCCATTTTCCCCGCTTTTCATTCCTCTACGCGTTGCTTCAACGCACATTTTTTAAATCTACTTTATTATTATTAACTTTATCAACATGGCGATTGTAATATCTCCACGAATGTCGCTCGCGCTTCCGTCGCGCGTTGCTGCGTCGTGTTTATTGTTATCAAAAATGCACCAGCGAGGAAAACAGAATTATTTATTAATCGCGTGGATACACGTGTGAAATAAACCGAATAATTATAACATAAATATTTTCTGGCGCCCAACAAAATTTCGGTGCTCGAAAATATTCACATTACTCTGAAAAAGAAAAAGGATTAAAATACTCGCGCGCGCATTTTCGTGCCGAAATTAATTAGCGTCGTTCGCTGGTTGCACGGTTTTAGCGACCTCCGAACAATATAAATCCGTCGTAAATTAGTTACAGTAAATCGGGATTTATGAATTTCGGCGGAAATAAAAACTTGGCCTACGGGTCGGGACGGGTTTCACCTGCTGTTGCCCAATTTCACGGATATAGATCGATCGAGGATCGATAGGAAAATCGCCGTGATAATCGCCGGCAGCCTACGCAGGCTGAAAAATCGGAAATGGGTCCTTGGCGCCATGGTCATTATCCCTCCATCACGAGTTAATAATGGCATGCCTGCAATCTGCCGGTGTTTGTACAAAAAATTATATCTATCATATACTGGTTTGCTTCTCGATCGACAACGCTCGAGAAATTTCGTTCTTGAGTTAGATACATATCTCGTGATGTTGCGTAATTATGGAGAATCGTATTTTTAAGTAATCCTAAGACTCTACACTCTGTTATTATCAGAATAAGACAGCTAGAAAAGATGAACCTAGAGAACAGTTGAAGAGCTCTCATAATTCAGAGATGAATGCATTAAATTAAAATTAAATTCCTTAAGATCTGTTGAACAAGTTGTTCTCTTACTTCAAAAGTGATACAACCAAAAAAACGTGCTTTTCGAGCTATTATTATGAATGAGTTAGGTATAAAGATTACTCGATCAATCATCAAAAATAAACTATAATAACATTACAATCTATCAGCCAAACAGCACTTGTGTTATTCTTAAGATTTTCAAAGAGGTCTCTTACAAGAGTGACATATTTTAAGATGTGCAGTTTTTGTGAATAAAAAGGAGATTCTTTTACAGGTAACATTTAAGAATGATTTGAGAGATAAAAATTTGAAGAAAAGTTGTTTTATTTAGAATTTAGTCATATTAGCTAATCGAGATAAATAGAAACTATTGACAATATTTCGAGTTATGTCACTCTTGATGAATTATTCCGGATGTTATAATTTTGTGAAATATCAAAATTGTTACAACTCCAAAAGAGTTGTTTTTTTTAAGGACTGTGAAACAAAAATGATAAAAATGACATTCGGTAACATTTCTAAAAGTGTATTCTTTCTGAGGATATTATTCGATTAGTCAATAATTTTTTAAATTAAAAAATAGTTTTCCCCTTTTCTTAATTCTTAAAGTCTTAATTTATGAAACATGTCACTTTTTTGAAGTAAGGAAACAATATGTAGATAAAAAATTTTGATATGTAATCATTTATGTTATAAAAAAATAATAAAGCAAGTTTAAAATTCGTTAATGTGATTTCAAAAATAAAAAAAAAATGTTTTCAGTGTACAAGTCACTTGTATTAACCGTGAGATTGAAACATAAGCATTCTAACCCTTGTACATCAAAATATTTGCGGCTCGACAAAGCCACCAACATATGGATCACGCAATCAATTAAGTCGCTAATTTACTGATGTCTCCATTTATCTACGAGGCTGGACGTCACTTTAAAGATGACACAGATAAGTCGATAATTAGCCGAGAAATCAGTCGCACTTACAAAGGCGCATCTTCGAGAACGATCTTTTTCCTGCTCCTTTGTTCTTCGTTCGCCGCTTAGCCAACGGGCGTTTCGCGGGAAAAAGCCGATATTTTTTCCCATCTTTGTTCCGCCTCCTCCCGACTGTCTATCTCGCGATACAGCCGGTCGTCCAGCCGGCCGCTCGTCGTCGGTAATAAAGACATTAACCGGGCCGGGCCGCGCGATCCTGCGGCGCGATGAAGACCTTCCCGTTCCAGGAGGCCACTTAGTTCAGCCAGAGCGAGGCAGGGACGCCTGCTTTCGGCGAAATGATTTACGCCCCGCGAACTGTAATTATTAAAAGGGTCTTCCGCGAGATCGCCTCTGTTTGCTGGATCCGCATAGTTAACCCTTTACGGCCTAACTCGACTTCAAAGTAACATATTTTATTTTTCTTTTTTAATAATTTAAATGATTATGTTGGCATAGATTACTACACACTGAGAAAAATCTAGGTGAAAGATCTAGAAAAAATGGACGAACCAGAAGATTTAAATTACATCAATCAGGTTATCTCAGTTAGATTCCAGTTATCTTAACTAGAATTCTAGTAGATTTAAACAGAAAATTTCGTTCCATTTTCAACCAGAATTCAAATTAATCTAAACAGACATTTTCTCAATGTAAGAGTTATTTCAAAAAATGTAAAACTTCGAAAGAGAATTTAAAAAAAAAACTGTTTCAGCGTTGATTAAATTACAGATGAATCATACAAAATCGAAACGTTTAATTATAAGCATCATAATATAAGATGAAATAATAACGAACCGGATGTCCATGTTATTAGGCAAAACGACGCGAGAAGATCCATCCAACCCGTTCACGAGACGAAACGCAATCTGAAAGACCGAACTTTATGCTCGCGCAGGGATCTCAGTCGGTCGTCGGTTTTATGCCGCCGTTCTCGAGGAAAAAATGATGGCTCTGCGAAGGATGATAAAGGCCCGAAATGAGTCGTCGTTCCGAGTGCGCGGTTCGAATTTCCGGCACGTTATATGCCATCATAACCGGGATTTAAAAGACACGAGTAACGAACGAACGACACTCCGGAGACGAGTATAGCGCCGGGTTTATTTTCATTCGCGTTATTGCCCCGCCGACTTCGACGCAACGACGGCCTCTCGTTCTCTGGAGTATCATCGATATCCGGGCACGTCGATATGCGCCAACGGGATTTACGATGGCAGGCTCATCTCGCGAAAAGAGACGTGATCGTTCCTAAGAGCTCGACTTGATTAATTCTCTAAAATGTTCAACTATTAATTTATTCGAAAAATACACGCTAATTTGATAACTCAAAATAACCAAATTTTTCAGATTTTGTTAAACGTAACTCCGATTGAGTTAATAATTTTTAAAAATTCCATACAATTATATAATTGCATAAAATAATAATTATAATTTTTCTAAATTGTTAACTTTATATCTTACAATTATATGCATATAAAAATTATTAAATTAATAATAATATTAAGAATGTAAGACACAAATTCGATAAAAATCGAGACACTTGTACACGTATATTATCTACGTTTATTTAACGTAACACTATTTTTAATAATCGGAGGTAATTATAAAATTGTTAATATCAGTTTATGATATTATTCTCTATACAAACAAAAATGAAAGTAAAAATTCCTATTACGCAAGTCAAATTCGTGATTGTATAACAAGAAATTTCTTTGCAATAGCGTTCTATAGTTGATAAAAGAGCCTAATTCGAATAATACCTCAACAGTAAGTCTTTTGCTCACGATGCATTAGATTTACGACGCATCAAAGAGCGTCAATACAAGATTCGTTTGTGTATTGGGAGTTTTTTTTTACGAGATGCTGATGCCCATAAGAGAGCCACGTAAACTAGCCGAGGATATAAAACCACGAGAAGTTTCACGGCGAGACGGTCGGGGAAGATGAGATGAGATGAGACCGACGAGATGAAACGAGTCGCGCGAGGCGTAAAGCTCGATGGCGGAGTGGCTGCTCGCATTCTTCTCGCAGCGACTCCGTTATATTAACGTCTTATATTCGCCCGGACGGTTTTATCGATAATTAAACCAACTTTTCCGAGGCGTTTCGCCTTCGGCACTTCGTCCGAAGCACAAACGACGAGCGACCACCGCAGGCATCTGACAGCGGCAAATAGGCTTTAACTTGTCTTTAAAGCTTCGTCACTTAAGCGAACAACGGCCGACCGTCGCCGTCACCACGAGCGAGCGCGAGAATAAAAGTCCGCCAACTTTTTCATCCCCGTCGCCTCGACAGATTACAGACTTCGATAGAAACGTTGAGGCGCTCGTCGATAATGGCCAAGACGATGTACGACTTTATTTAAAAAATGTAAGCAGTGCCCTAAATCGAAACACGATATCTAAAGGGTTAAGTGAGACGATAATCCAAGATATTCTCTCAAATTTCCCAAGCTTAAAATTAGAGATTTAAAATAAAAAATCATATATAATCCAACTATTTCATAAATCTAAAATTCAGATACTTTTAAATTTAAATATCTAATACTTGTTTTTACCATTGCAGATTAACTTTAATCTTGGTTTTAACTTTTCATCTTTCTCTAAGAAATCGAAAAGGATAAAGTACTTCAACCGAGATTAAAGTTAATTTACTTTAAAAATATCAGATTATGCAATGAAAAAATCTTTTTAGCTGTAATTTATTTGCAAAATCTATAATCCGAGTCAGCAAATAACAATATTATTAGCATTAATATCACCAGACATAATAATAAGCGAAAAGCAAAAGGAAATTTAACTTCTAGTTTACAGATTGTAACCAAATGAATTCGTAGTCTCATTAAGTTTCTCATTGCGGTATATGTGTATACAAGGCAAAGGTGCATGGTTACTCCAAAACTGCCCAGTACATTGGCATAATGAGAGTGCTTATGCCGGTACGACTGCAAAATAGATGCACACGGTATGTTCCCATTCCAAAGTGAGATGTGCAATCATATGAGATGCGACGCGTATGCGTGGCATCGCCGCGCCCCAGTACAACTTCGACGACAACACGGAAGAAGCGGTTTAATCCGCCAAATGTGGAGCGAACGTGGAGTTTGGTTACCTCCGTTTGGGTGAGATTTCGACGATTCAGCAGTTTCGTTACTGAATTGGAACTGTTAGCATTCGTAAACAATTACTGTGTTCTGAGAGATTTTGAGGGAATTAGGCTTAAGAGTTTAGGATTAATCTTGAATTAGTCGAATGTGTGATGTGTATGTTCGTGTACTAATGTAATAAATCCTTTTATTGTACTAATATTATATATCGATATCGTATTGTTAGGATTATTGTAAACATCCGTCATTAAAAAATTATTCGTAGGAATTGGAAATACGTGAAAAATATAAAATAATTGTATCGCAAATTCTAATATAAAAACGTCGAGACTGTATGTAATAGGTTTTAAAATATAAGCGATCAAGATTAGCCAAGAATACCAAATTTATGAATTAAGTCAATAAAAATATGTAATAGAAACATAAATTATTAATAAATATGAGGCGTCGAGTGGCTTACTGCTCGATTGACTCGCTATCAATAGATCCGAGTTCAATCCCACCTGCGTTCACATTCGCGATTTTTTGTGTTTAAGGAGCCGAAAATGGCTTCACCTGGTGATTAAGACATCTTTGATCACTATAGCACCATTCGGATCCGACGTTAAACTGTGGGTCCTATATATATATATTAGTAGAGTAGATATATGCATTATTGTTCTCTCCCACGTTGGGGATTGGACATTAGACTAACAACCTAATTCCGAAAAAATTATTGTTTCGAAACTTCATCTAGAGGAAGTCCGGATCCGATTTGAACCGTAGTGCCATTAGATGGATAGATTAATGAATATAAATAGACTACGAAAATTAGAAAATATAAATTTCACCGTTACAAGAATAAATATAATTATCTATTATATTATAATTATTAAATCAATTTACTTCTTATTTTCATTTTTCTTATTTTTATAATTATTCATTTAAAAATGAGCTTCAGAACTTAATTATAATGTATTTAATAATAAAATTGGATCATATAATATCCTGATATTCTTAACCGAGATTTTAACAATTTTTTAATAATCTTCTCTATGTGCAAAGTGCTTTGGAAAAATTGAAAAAGATGATAATATCTTTATCAGGTTTAAAAAGAATTTTTCTTTTGCGAAAAATACTTAGTCACTGTATGTTACTTGTTATCAGGTTTATTTTGTAAAATATCTCCTATCATTTTTTTTATTTATGGTTACGAGTTTATCCTATAAATTTCAGGAAACTGGTGTATCATAATGAGTATTCTGTCGTGTAATAAACCACTAAAATTAATCGATAAATAATATACTGGCATAATGTATTGGCATAATATTCTATTTTTAAGCTCATACACAGTCTCATATGCATAACAATGGATCATTATCTAGATCTCAAAATTTAATATTAATAATAATCTGTTCTAGCCCGTCCATTTTAAGGTAATAGAATTATCATAGATATTATATCTTTTTTGTATTATTCTCAATACCAGTATATGCTACATAATATTATGTATATTTAATAAATTTTAATAGATCCTTTTTCTCAAATTCAAATAAAATATAATCTCTCGACATGACGTTCGATAGTCTTTTCCTCCTTCTCATGCTTCATTGCATTTACACAACAGCAGCAAAAATACAATTAATTACAACAGCGTGCACATTAATTAACAAAACACGATGATTATATAATACTTCACGTGATATTCCCAATATTAACGCAATATATAGCTTACTGTATTGCCACATGAAAATAACATGAACAAATTCAAAAGAAAATAATACTTATCTAATTTTATATCATATGATACATTGAAAAAAAAATTGTGTTCAACTAACTGAACACATTTAGTTGTTTGTAGATTTGATTAATTCAACAAATTTTACTTAATCGAATTCAACCGTAGTCTTCTTAACAAATTGTTCAATGTTAAGCAGACTACGATTAAATTCAATTAAATAAAATTTGTTGAATTAATTAAATCTGCAAACAACTAAATGTGTTTAATTAGTTGAATAAATTTTTTTCTCAGTGTACGATTGATAAAATAAAAATAGCTAATGAAAATACAGCACTCAAACAATATAATCAAAATTTAGTATTACGCGTGCAATATAGTTTGAAGAAATAAATTTTTCGCAAGAGATATGCTAAAAATAAATAGTCGGTACACGTCACTTTTTTTGTCGCTTATATCATAACTCCAACCCATGCATGATTCTATTATTCTATGTTTGCGATCCAAAATCAATGAAGAAATTATATTTAAAAATCTATAAAGCTCTAACTAAAACTAACCAAAACTAACTAAAACACGATACAAATTCAATATTTGAATCCAAGCGTTCAAAGATATAATTATCGTCCATAAAATCGGAATGAAATGTAATGAAATGTAATTTACAATCCCATTCCGTATCACTTACTTTAAATGAATAAATCGCGCGAGATATTTGCTAAATAGCTGTCACACATTGATACGCGAATATCACGAGTTATGAATCATAAATATTAATTAATTGCGAAAACTGCTAAATGTTCATGAGAAATAATCGTATTTGAGGTATCTCAATAGTTGATGCGACCGCGTCTTGAATAATGAGAGAACATACGGAACTAATCTGCTCGAGTCTCATCGAAAATAATGCAGCAACCTTGTATTATATAACAATAATGCGCTGCCAGTAGATATATACCGCAAAAATAAATATCGAGCCATGTCTGTCAAAATTTGCTATATGTATATATTGTATTACACATCAGAAAACATTTACTATTATAAGTTTTCTTAACCCAAATAAATCCTCCCACATTTTAAGAACGTGAAAGAATTATATTGATCATAATCTATAATATATAAATGTTCCAAGAAAGTAAAATAAATTTTAAATATTAGAATATAATTTATATTCTTATTTACAATTAGATAAAAAAAAGTTATTCACATATCATAAAACTGCAAATAAATAATTAATCTTCATCTCGTAATAGCTTTATTAAATCGATATTTTTCGATGGTTACCTAATGTTAAGCTTAAACACAAATTGCTCATCAGCATAATCTTCTTATCCGATTAAATACAGGAATTTAATTGGCTGACAGAATTTATTATCAAGTGTAAAACCGGGCATTATAATTTTTTTACAATAAATATATTCTAAATTTCTTAAGAAAGAGATGATATTATTAATTTTAATCATACATTATGTGTATAAAAAAAATAGAAAATAAGGTACGAAACTTTTTCAATTACATCACTAACGTACATGACAAAATATAAAATTCTTGTTACGGTACGCAATCTAAGTCGTCAGATTTTAATCGGTAAGCATCTTCGCCACGAGTGTTAAAATAAAAGCTTGGCCAACAGAATGATGCCTATCCAGGCGTATCTTCCTCTCGGCCACGAGGAATGGCTGTAATCCCCAGCAAAATGGCCGGTCGTAGAGACTCGTGAGATTAGCGTGCCAGTCCGGAGTACCGGGCCAGAGGCAAGATAGCCTGATGGATAAACGAGAGGCTCGTTTGGACTTTTGACGACTTCGACCGAGTCCTCCAACTACGCTGCAACTGCAGATCTTATCACGGCCGCAGCTGTGATCCGCTCGCATTAGCGAGTCCCGATTTTACGGGCACCGCTCGTTCCGCCCGTCATCGATCCGCTCGTGAACCAGCTCGATAATTATGCTAATTACGCAAAAAACCAGCCATCTTAAAGCAACGCCGACCGAAGGATTCTCAAGCCTTGCGACCGCTACCTTCGGTTCATCGTGGAGCTTCGGAATAGTTAGACCTATGACCTGATTTTTTAGTTACGAACTATTTATATACGACTTATATAAATATTACAGTATCAGACTTTTTAATGCCGAAGGGAAAATATTATACCGTCAAATATTTTTAATATATTTTTAAGTTTACACAAGAAATGTTTCACACCTAAAAATTAAACAGATTTAAAAGTATCATTGTAAAATTCAAGAAATTTCAGTATTAAAATCTAATCATTTCAAAATGAGAGATTTTATAGAATCTGAAAACTTATATTTTCATGATAGGCCAAGAAACTTTTAGACAAGGAGTATCTAAAAGTTTCAAGTTAAAGAAGCTAAAATAATTTTTTATTTTTTGTTAGTAGCTTCAGATTTTAGATATATAAACTATATTTCACACGTGATGGTAACACGGCTATTTAGAATTGACTGCTTAAAGTAAATTGTAAACTTCAGCCAGATGTTACCCCTAAATTAATACAAGCATTAACCTCGTTTATTGCTAATTCCCCGGTTGCACCACTTCTGCTAAAATTACATCCTCTCATTCGATTAAGTAAACTCCGAAGTTATATCGAGTTAAAAATGTTGATTTACACTGGGGAACCGATTCAGCGTTAGAATGTTCTAACTTTCCCGCACTAAGCGGCTTTGTCCTGCGTAAATTAAGCGTAATTGTTTAAATCCTAAATGTTACATATAAAATTCCGATTCCATTTTACTGTCTACACAATTAAAAATTGGAAAATCAGATAACTTAAATTAAAATATCTTTATACTATGGAAATTTTTTCGCATTTCATACGATTATGCGATGCCAAAAAAATAACGGTAAAAAATCAAGCCGCGAGTACTTTCGCGGGTGAAACTAATAACTTCATCGCAGTATTACAAGCAGGATGCAATTAAAGTAATTACCCAACGCCTCGCGCGTTCGTGTCGATGAATTATTCCCAGCATGTACCAAGAAAAAAGCCATGAAAGAAGGTAGAAGAGACGGTCGAGTTCAACATATTTACGGTCACGGACCATCAACGGTCAGGTCTTAATTGGTTAAATTATACTTGTATTTATCTATTTCAGCTTGGCTCGCAATTAATTACATGACACAATTGTCTTTATGCGGTTATTATTATGCTGATACGAATAAATAGACTATTAAAAAAGTAAAAAGTTATATAGAAAGTAAAAAATACAAATTGTACTCAATTTACTAAAAGGAAATATCAAATATGGATAATATATTACAAGTGAAGATATTTAATGACAAAAAATCATATAAATCTCATTCAAAAGTCAACGAATTCAAAATAAATTTAATTTTAATTTCTCAATTAAATCGAAATATCTTATCAATTTAATCCAATGAATATTGGCAATTTATAATAAATCGATTTATGCAAATATTCATCCAATTGTCTGAGTATAAAATATTCGCCAATATGTAATTCATGATAATATCCATTTATATTTCCGCACAATATAATCGCGTAACATTCGACAAATGCGATTCCCTTTCCGGTATAACAGGCGGAAACGTGCAGGAAGCTGCGAGACTATCCGGAAGAAATTTATATGCGCACCTGCAGCCCACGTACGGGCCTGTCATGGATCAATTAATGCACGTGCAATTAAGATCAAAAGCGAGGAGCATCCTTTCTCTGCTTCTCGCCCTTCTGCGCCCGGTGCAGATCCTTCGTAAAACACATGAGCCTAATCGGCCGTTAATCGAACGTTAGCACGGAGCAAAAGAAAAAAGTGCAATTATTCGCGTACGAGAACTCAAATTATGCGATCGCGAACGAGGAAGAAAAAAACCCCGACAGGGTTGTGGAAGAAGAAAAAGAATCCGAGGAAAGATTAAGAGTGGATTTCCTTGTGATCAAGGAAATCGTGGAGCAACGGAGGAAATCGATTTAACACGACACATTTTTGTAGATCCAGTTATTTAGACTTAGTTATCAAATAATATTAGACGATCAATAAATAATTTTTTTAATAATCATCTTGTTCTTGTATGAAACCTCAAATCTATAACTAAAAGTAACAATATAATTAAAAAAGCCTTTCTTTGTAATTTTATATTTAATAAATGTTCAATTAATGACAGCATAATTGACAAAGATACACAATATTTCAATAAACACCAAATAAAATTTTTACAGACAATCGTAATTAAATTATAATTTCCAAGATATATTGACAAATTCTAATTAATTAACAGAATTTAATTAAAAATAATTTCATTTACTTAATTTAAGATCTTTTACTGATGCTTCATATAACTGCTGAATTTTACCTATTGACTTCAACTGCTGGATATGCTGTACAATTTTTTAGTTTACTGCAATTATCCGGAAATACCACATTCGTTTTGTAATTCAAAGTTTCGATGTATAAACGATGCAAATAAGAGCCGGCATACCGAAGAATACTCACTAATTCCGGGAGTTATAACTTCCCATCGTTATCCGACAAATACAGTATCGAACGCGGGAAACTATGTATATAATACAAGAGAAAAAGAACAAGAAAATGGTATAAGAGCACACGTGTAAGAAAACAAATATAACACAAAATGCAAAGCATGGTTAAGAAAAGAAAAAAAGAGAAGGAGTCTCATACAAGGTGATTCAAAAATTTTATAAATTGATAACATCAATAAATATTAAGACAATTCTTTTTTAATAAAAACTTTAATTAAAATTATTTAAATTACTTACGTAATTTACAGAAATATTCGTTAATCGAAAGCAATTCATTAAAGAGCATATTTTTACTATCGATTCGATAATATTTTTATAGAATCACCCTATACAAGCGTGTGTACGCGCGATTGTTGAAGGAAATGCGCGGCTTTCGCGGAAAGAGGAATCGATCTTTCACATATGTGAGACCCCGAAGGAATAGAACCGTCTATCTCCCGATTGCCAACGTTTTCATTTCTCGAGGAGCCGCGAGAGAAAAACGAGAGTATACGAGGACGAAAACAAAAATAATGCAGATGAAAATCGCGCATACTGGACGTAGAATGGACGGTGGAAAAAATACAGAACCGAAAGGTACTTTGCGGAACCATCGACCGTCGAGGATACAGGATCGCTGTCCTTCTCTTTTACTCATTCTCTCTTTCTCTCTCCCTCTCTCTTTTGCAGCAGATTTACAGGATGACGAGCGGTGCCCCGAGGACACGCGAGCGGTGCGAAGAGTAGGGAAGGACGACTTGGCACAGGAAAGAAAAAAAGGTCTTCTAAACCGTGTTCGTGCTAAAGTACTCTGCTTGCAATCCCCAACTCGCGCAACGAACCGCTCTTCGGCTCCGACCAAGAAAAAAGCGCGAACATTTAACCCAGTTTTCCACGGGTGAAATTAACGTCTCGCTTTAATGCCGAACTTTAAGTATTTCACCGCTGCGCGGACGCGAGATATATGGGATTGCCTACTCCGGGAAATAAGTAACGATTCTTTTCATGAAGAATCTCGAACGCGCGAAAGTTCATTTTCAAGTAGCAGATATTACCCATATTAAGTATGAGATAAATGAGATATTTTAAGCTATTTCAGAATAATATACGTTCGACCGTACGTGCCCGCTACTTTCATTAATCCAAAGAGCCTTACATTCCTTTCTTTCTTTTCTTTTTATCTTTCCTTTTATCCTTTTCTCGTATATTCACCTCTTGCTTCTTTCTTTTTCCATTAATTCTTCTGTCTTTTTAACCTGCTTTCCTTTCAAAATACTGGCGTATCATCTTCGATTCGATTTCTCGACAGAGTTATTGCGAAGGAACTCGAAGTCGATACGGGCACATAGGTAGACGTTGCCCAGCATAGGGCAACTAACAGAGCCTCGTAGTATTAAGTCATTACGTTCGAGTCCGGTCCTAATAATACCCTTCGAGCTGGGCGAGTGAGCGAAGCGAGCGAGGTCCCGTCCATCCATCCAGCCGTCCGCCACGACGCGCCGTATCCTCGGTTCTTGCAGAGGTTCTCACAGTGATCAACAACCTCCGTCATCACGGCGATCCCTTCGAGAAATGACCTCGACGTTGTCATTCGCAAAATTTAATAGGTATACTTCATGGTAAAAGAGCTGTTTACTTCGATTCGTAAATGTTGACCAACAGAGTTAAATATCAGAGGAGCGATAGTAACCTAATCCCTTGAGTTAAATAACATTTTGTTAATTTTAACTTTCATGTGTGTCAAAATGTAAATTAATCCATTTCTGTGGTTATTTTCAATGTCAATAACGTCTATATTAACGTATGTACTTAGTAAATAATCAACTAAATTTGAGTCAAGTTTGATATACTTTCTTCAGTTAAATTGTTTAATTCTATTTTAGTTAAATTAACGACATATTAAGCAGAAGTAGTGGCGATCTTCAGAAATGATACAAAATAAATGAAATTCGATACAATTTCACATGATAAATTTAACAATGAATATCTCATCAATGAACGGAAATTAAATGTTTTCTATGATGTGCAATACAATTCACATACAATAAAATATGATCGCTCTACTAGAGTCTAATAATTAATTCTCATCGACAAAAGAAAAATAAGTATTTTGTTCTATATTCATTGACTTTTATTAATTTTTCAAAAAGATTGTTATGATGTGTGTATAGAAATGTGAAGTATATAATTAATTAGAACTAAAAATTTCAAAAAATTTTTATTAACTTTATTTTATTATAATGATCTAAACCAAGAATCATATATCTGGAAACTGAATTTCAGAATATATAATTCAGTTCTAGTATAATATACTCTATATCAATATTTCAAGCAATCATCCGTCTATATATAATTCCCTACAGCACAATGATATCAATTTTCCGGCAAGATAATGGCTATGATATGAGCATAGATCTATATTGTTAGACGAGTACAATAGAACAAAGATAGATGGATAGTCTGTGATACGAATAATTTTTTTTTAATCCAACTTGCAGAACAGCATTCATTACTCTAGCACCCATACATTGATATAACAATATGATCACAGGTTGGTGGATTTTCCTGGTAAAACAAACAAGATTAGACCTTTCTAGTTGAAATACATCCACGAAGATATCAAGAAGGGTTCATGAATCTTTTCTCAATCAAGATTAATGCAATACAATACTAAGGACCGGTTATTCCAACTTCGGATAAACTATATGGTAATTTACCTACTATATAAACAAAAGAGTAAGAGCATAGAAGAGTAAGAAAGTAAGACAGTGAGCTGAAATTTACCGAAAGGTGGAATAATCCAGCCTAACAGTCAAAAATTTCATAAAAATAACATATCTACGTGTTTTCATGTTTGATGTAATTTTTATTTATTGCTATATCGCATGTGTCTTCTACGTTCAGATCTTCGCGTTAAACTATTTGTATCAGTCTCAAGATATCGATGTAACAATATAGTCACAGATACCCGGATTTTCCTGATAATACAAGGAATCTGGACAGACAGTAGGTTATTCGATGCCTAATACCGTTGAGTCGAAGCTAACCAACTCGGCACGAATCTGCATGTCGCGCCAGCCTTCTTCTACGGATTCCCGCTCATAGTCGCGGATCGTCCGCGTGCGAAACCCCACGTCGATAATCCCGTAATAAGATATTAATACCGACAATCGCGGTTGGTCTAGTACGTGACTTCAAGGGCTGCCTATGCCTCTTTCTCTTTCCCCTTGTGCGAAACAGGCTCGTTGAACGAGAGAAGGTCGACACGTTTTGCGTCAAGTCCCCTCTGATGCAGAGGTGTGCGTGTATCGTCGTCGTCGTCGTGCCCGAACCAAGACGAGGATAATAACTTCATATAGAATGCCGGTGGTCCTTCGTACACGCGGTCACAACGTACAAGCTCGCGGGAACGATATGCACCGCGATCCGCCCATGTAAGAATTACACGCGGCTCCGATAATCTCGACAGACATTAACCCACGTGTTCAACTTTAAATTTTTTACTGTTATATGTTCTTTATATTTAAAGAAAAAGCGAAGATGAGAGAATAATATTTCTAAAATTTAATATTTTTTTCAATAAAAGATGAATATAATTAATAGATGAAATATAATTAATAAATATTTTAAATCTCATTTTTAATAATTTTAGAAATTATAAATTAATTTTCTCAATCTTTAATTATGCTTCAACATTTCGTACTTATTTTTTTTTACATTACAGAAAAAAAAACATAAATATTATAATCTTCCTAATTTTCTGCCAAGAAATCGATTCTTACCAAAATATTATAAAAAATATCTCAAATGATTCAAAATACTTTCATCATGTTTATCATAATAATTTTAGATCATTTATTGATTAAAATATAGAGTTTAAAATCTTTTCATGAAATTAACTTTTGGAGATTGATATTAGCATTTGAAGCAACCTGTATACGTCGCAGCATGAATCGCCAAGGCACGCAGTGATCGTGTAATAAGATATTACAAGAGCAAACCCGCGAGAGCCCGTCGGGCACAACCAGAGAACAAGGCCGGTGGTCTGCACCGATCCCGCTCTATACCTAGAAAACAACCTTGTCGTGTGTCATCATCGATGTACCACCTAAGTGTATCCTTCTTCACACTTTCAGGCGTATAGGAGAAAATACGTTTCTCATCGTCTCTCGTCTCCATATACGCGCAGAAACATTCTCGCGAATTTAATTGCGCAATTCGTCGAGCTCATTATGCGAAAGAGCATGGAATAAAGTTTACACGAGCTTACATTAAACTCGTGTCAATCAATCTCAAATTCCTCTCAGCGATATAACGATTACAGAGTTATCCATAATGTACAAGATACAAAATACGAGAAGCGATAGTATTTTAACTAATGTTTTCTTAATAAAAACATGAAAAGAGTGTTTATATTTTTTTATTTTACACTGAGAAAAATGAGTTTGTTATTAGAACAAAAAGTGATAACCTGACAACAAATGTAATGATTTAGTAGGAAAATAAATCGATTAGTTATTGCGAATCATTTCTCATTATTCAATATAACAAATAATACACGATTTATATACGATACAAATCATATTTGTTAAATCGTTGTTTATATCTTTTGCAAATAATCGGTATTGCTAACAAATAAAAATCTATCCATGGCCACGTTTAGAATCGATGCATCCAGATGTCGTTTTATCCTTTTTCATCGAATGTTAAACAAGGATAAACAACATCTGGGGGCACCAGAATGATGATTCCGAACACAGCCCTGCAGATACATAATTATTATTAATAATTGTAAATTGATTGGAATAGCAGATTAGCATCAGTTTTCATGACAGAAGAATCTTGTATTCGTTTTCAGTACCGACATTTGTTATCACTATAGGCCTGTTCTTTTTGACTGAGCTTTTGCACCAGTTCATCTTTCTTCTTCTTCTTTCCTCCTAAAGAGAAAAAGAAGAAAGATGAACTGGTGCAAAAGTTCAGCTAAAAAGAACAGGCTTTATATCTAGAAACTATTTGTTGCAGGTAGTTAAATTAACAAAATTTTTTTTCTCAGTGATAATAACTCTTGACATTTAAAATTTAATAATCGAGATGTGACGTATCAAAATTCTATTAATAAATTAAAATTGGAACTAATTGTAAGGTATGGAATAAGCGTTATATATACTGAGAAAAAAATTGTTTATTCGACTAAATTAATTTCGTCTTTATTTCTTTCGACGAAGAATGTATATATCTAAGTCAAATATATTATATTACATTTGACTTAAACACATGTATTCTTCAGTGAAAAAATAAAGACAACCAAATCAATTCAATCAAATGAATAATTTTCCTCCCAGTGTAGATATATAAATATATAGAATAAAATATATTAAAAATCAACCCAATAATACAAATCAAGTAATAACATAATTTTAAGCTCTTTTAATTTAAATATAATAAACAAAAAAATAATCAAATGTGATCAAATATTTTGAATACTTTTTGTGAAATTATTTATAGATTTTAATATATTATCCAGCATTATTAAGATCTTTATAAGATGTCTATGAGGATTAAATTAGTAAATCGCTAAGCGATTTAATTTGTGATATTACTACTATAATTTAATCGATTTACGATTTTCAAAATCGCAAAATTAATTTAAAAGACTACACATAAATAGTATATAAATTCACATAGAATTAAATTTTAAGCACATAAGATTCAGCTTGATCGTTAAAGGCTTTATTTCCTTTCGTGTTGTGTGTTTACATATACGGTTCTAGAAACTCTTTGTTTATAATATCTTTGTTTTTATATCTTATTACAAAAAATAATTATTAGATAGAATTAGAGTTAGATGGAGTTAGATACACATAAGGGAATAGTGATTAAATAACGATTGTTTGGCGTAACAATAAAGTTTTGACGCTGGATGCGTCACTCATAAATCTCTGAAAAGCTTTCCGCGTAATCGATACGGCCCGGTTTCTCGGTCAAAGCTTGTTAGCGATTCTCCGCGATAAAGTTGCTCTAATTGGAAATTCCGTGTTAGATATCGTCGCTCCCATAAGGAAATATATATCTATATATATTGGTTCGAGAGACGTTATTATTCGAGTCGAGGGGACTCTCCACGCGATACTCGCCATCGGTAGTGGAAGCCACCGCAAACCCGTGCTCGACGCATTCGTTTTGCTGCGCCGCGCCGCTTCATTAGTCGTTAGCTCGGAACTAACTGGTCCACTTCAGCAACTGACAACTTCGTGGAACGTAGCTTAATTCCTTTACATACGTATCGCTTTCGATACGAACCTGCTTCCGATTGTTATGACACCGATTGTACGCAACGCACCGATTGGAAAAAATATTAAGGAAGCAGGCGAAAATATTTCAAATAATGGATTTTTTTTTAATATACTTTACATTACCGGAGGAGGATGAAAGTGTACAGCAATATGTAGATTACTTTTACATGTAAAACAAAATGTACAGAATATTTAGTGTGCACAAAAAAAAAGAAAGCTTAATAATTTATCCTATTTCAGTAAAACGTTTGTTCACCGGGTTTTATTTCGAGTGATAAATTCGTAAACAATGCCTAGCATTTAAATCTAATTTCATTGCTTCTTTGTAGTAAATCGCCTGCCTGACACTTTGTCGCAGTTTTGATCGTAGAAATTATTTGCGGTTGTTAATTGCAAATTAACTTTTTTATTAAAAAACGAAACGGGAGGGAGACAAAAAATAATCTGCTCGCTCCTAAATTGGTGCCTATCATTATACGTTTCACATTTAATCCGTTAATATTATTCTTAAAATATATTTTTATAGAATTATATATTTAATACAACTAATTTTGTATTAAAAAAGAGAGAAAGAAAGAGAGGCACATGCCTGAATGATGTATTCGCATAATTTATGCACCTATTATATAGTGGTTCACAAACGAGGCTCGCTTCGATGCTATTGATAATCCCAGAGTGGATACCAACGGATGCCAGTCTAGTTAATCTATAAGGTGGCTACCTAACAGCCAATGTTCTACCCGTTCGAAGACTGGATAGAAGACCTTTACTTACATCGAACCCTATTTGTCGGCCTTAACGCGCCTCACGCGTTCCGCCTTTTCCTGCAGTCCTTTCTCGTGATACTAGGTACTCGTCTATCGTGTGTTCGCACTGGCTCTATGACGAAGGAGAATCACCATCTCTTTGAAGTATTCTAGTCGACCGAGACCGTATCCTCACACGCTACGGTCAGAACTTCTAATTACAGACTCGATGCCGATGAGATATCGATTAGATCTCTTGAAACGAGCGACCGTTGAAACAATCGCACCGAAACGTAGCACCGATCTAACTCTCGTCTAGGCTAATGACTATCATCGAAACATCTACCTCTACAAGCGATGCCGCTAATTTCGAAACACCTTTTCAGAACCGTAAAATTAAATGGTCGGAATAATAATCAATGTAAATTGTTGAGATGAAAATTAAAATAAAAATAATTTTATAAAAAAATTCTCTTGTTCGACGATTGATTTAAAAGCTACTCAAGGTGTCTCAATAAAGATTCTTTTATTCACACAAGAAAATAATTATCTGAATTTCAATATTTTTAATAATTTATCTCGTTTAAATTACTTGGATGCTACTCTATTAAAGAAATCATAAAAAAATGTATCAACCATATTGTAGGGAAATCTTAGATAACTAATTTACTCTAAACTTCAGGATGTACGAATCGGTGAACATAATAATTTGCAACTTTATAGATCAGACCATGGTATCGAAGGATCTCGCAATACGGTGAAAGCTTTTAACGTGACGAGAAGACAAAAGCTAGTACGCGTGAACGCGGGTACTTTAAGAGGAAAGAGAAAGAGAAGGCGAGAGAGACGGAACGGAGCCAAACGTAGAGATCTCGTTTCCTTTACCAATCTTCTCCCAGGCGCTTAAAGCTTCACGATGCTTACCGCGGAATTGGTAGGCTATAATAAACCCAGATCTGATTACCCCAGGATTGCTTGATTTGCATCAAGCTACGGTTCATCCAGAACGAGGACGTCTCGGTGCGGCGCCGCGTCGAGCCGAGCCGAGCAGTATCTTGATGCGCGCCGCGACGAGATTGAGAAACACGCGAGGGTTTCATGCATGTCATCAAGTGCTTCGCATATTCCGCTGGGCACACAGATGCGGGAAACTCGCTTTCATAGATCTCGTTGATGGAACAGCGACGATAATGGAAACTCCAAGCTCGCCGATTTCTAGTCGGAGAATCGCGAGCTATTTCCGCTACGTAATCCTACGAACTAATCAGCGTATGGCTTTATTTAGGGACAGTGTTCGCTCTGAGGACATTATTATCGAATCTACGAACTCTACTTATAGTCATGTGATCTCAAAGATAATCTAAGTTATGTGTACAGTGCTTATGCAAAATTTCACTTCCGTCAATGCATAATCTTTCATCTTTTCACTATCGTGTTTCACAAGATTCCCGCTAAAAATGTAAAAGCGAGACAAAATATGTGCAAAACTGTTCTTTATTGTTTAAAGAATAAGATTCTGGAGGTGTCATAATAAAATTCGTACAAAAATATAAAATTGTGTCAGTTAAGGATTCCACTCCCTAAAATTTTTAGAGTGGAATTTTATATTTTAAAGAATGAGAACTCTCACTCTTAAAAATTAACAATTAAGCCACTCTTTTGCAACACTGGCTCAATTATCATATTTTGTCATTAGAATTAAATTCCAATCCAAAGATTTTAGAAAGTACACATTAACAGAATTGTCCTTTAAGACAGGTGGCCATAGCACCCTACGCATAATTAAGTTAAAAATCATGTGCTTTGGAAAAGAAAAATAAAAAGTATTACCCAGAATATTACCCAGAAATCCTAAAATTCATTGTTTTTTCTTCCATCTCTTACAAAGATATAACTAATGTAAATTTTTAACTCTATATTTACTATATAATTAGATACACACCGTTAAAAGTAAAATTTTGTTAGTTCTGAGCACCTAACCTACTTAACACGTTAAGCGCCATGTCAATCACTGGTGACTGACAGTATACTTTTCGTTCAGACCGCGTCAGTCACCAATGACTGACGATAGAAAATTTTAACATGTTAAGAGTGTATGCCATGAGTGTACATCATGACTGAGCATAAATAATTAAATGCGTAAACAAAAAGTTAAAAGAAGTAGGCTCGGCGTTTAACGGCGTTAAAAGTTCATTATAAAAAATTTCTTATTAACAATTAACAGATTTTCTGACAAAAAAATTTGGAATATTTAGAACAATTATTAAAAAAAAGATATAAAATTACAGACAATTCATGGCAAAGAGAGTTAGACATTAAAATAGATAAAATGTAAACCTATCTCCTGATTCAATAAAGACAGCCAAATGTTAATACAATGGATATTAGCAAAACGTGCTCTTTATACTCAATATTCAGTTTAATAATATCTCCTTTATGTACAATTCTTGCAATTATATTCGTGAATAACATAAATGAAGCAACATAATTTTAGGTGCTTATGTAAACTTTTTCGCGAACATTAAATACTCAGAAAGAGTATTTAATGTTCGTAGAAAAGCGGATCACGGTCATAACCAAGAGAAGTTTTAAGTTAATTAATTAAATTTAATTACTGAGCGAGTGGTATTCCGGAGCTTTTCCCTTCCACCATGCCGCGTATGTAACTTTCACATGCACGAGACGTATATAACGTAAAACATGAAAAGTTAGGAACACTCTTCATAAATTTAAAGGTGTATTCTCTTTCTCTTCTCGTAACTGCAGCAAATAAATATTGTATAACCTGCGACGAGGCCAGTGGCTAAAAGAAAAAGAGCTAATCGCAAAATGACCTTCATTACACGGTCAGCGTAATCCCCGTTAAATAATCCCCTCACGCTTCGAGGGATTTCAAGCGGCAACGGCAAAAAAATTCCATAGGACGAGTTGGTAATCCTAGGACGAGCCCGTAAAATCCTCGAAGAGCTTCGCGGTGGATCTTAACGCGGCGATTACGCGCCATAGATCCTTCGTCTTGGTCGAATCCTTCAACGGATCCTGACTACTTCGATACGAAATGAAATTCCGATTCGACCACGTCTTTACTCGGCGCAGACTGCTAAACTACATCAACGGTCCTGTAAACAGACCATTTCCATATTGAGAAAAGCTCCAAATTGCGCGACTAATGGGCTCGACAATTCACCCTGGTTGACTTCGTGAATTAACATCAACTACCGGCTTTTCCTGCGCGAACGATCTTGCAAGTGGATATATCCGACCTTTCGACATTATCGCAAAAACGTCCAGAAGGCTGATTGTTTGCCTACCTTTCCTTTCTGTCTCCTCCGGATTCAATCTCTGCCGGCAAACAATTTATACCGAGTACCTCTATCCAACGCGAGTACCTTGTGTTTAGAAAGACGCTACCATTAAAGGCTTCTAACTTATGATATAGTCAGAACTCCTTCCGAAATTTCAATATTATGAATGTGAAAACTATCCTCTGACTCTATTAACTATCGTAAGATTTTGAAATTTTTACTATCTTGGAGCTTTTAAAAAATAGAAATTTCAAATAACAATAATTAAACTAAATTCTTCAAATATTATTTTCTGCAGGTTTAAAAATTTTTTTAATTGGATAAAAAAGATTTCCAAATATTTCAGGAACTTTTTTTACAATTTCCTTTTAAAAATTCACAACGTTTTAAATGTAAGATATTAATAATTAAATAGATCGTTTTAGAAACAGTTCCTATGATTTTTATCCTAAAAGGAAGTATTTATATTTGTAGATTTTACAATTTTGGAGCATGTCAATTCCACGAAATATCTATATTCTATAGTAATCTGTTGGTATGTTCACCGTCTCGCACAAGTTGCAGGGCGAAACTTGAGCGGTATAATAATACAGCAGGAATCCCCCCGTGATATGGCTTTGCCTCGATATTTGGGTGTATGATGAGCGATCATGGCAACAGGCGTCTAGCAATGGCTGCCCAACGTGGCAAGTTTCTACTTCATCTACCACATTATGTCAGTTCTATACACGTATCATGATTAATCGCGAATACAGGTACTAGCAGTTCATTAGAGTAATTAATTCTTCCTCATTATATCGGCATGTAAATCGAATCTACGTAAAACGGTAGCTTGTTTGGCTCCATTATAATTGCGACTGTACATACATAAACAATAAAAAGGCAAAATTTCAATAAAAGTAATCAAACGAGATTGTCTTTAATTATTGTGAAAGGACGTGATCATTTTTAATTATTAATCATGCAATACGATACTTATTATACGATGTAAATCGATATTCATACAAATTACTGTAATGCCATATAGAAAATTCATTTAATTAGTTAATTTACTTGCTATCTATAAAAAAAATTCAACTTTGTCAATAACAATTTAAATATCGATAAATAAAGATAAATAACATATTACATAGAAAAACTGATTTTTTAAATTTGACTATTTAAACTCTCTTGTTCTTTTATTCATCACATTGTTTGCATTAAATCTATTGATATAAAGAGAAACTATTCTCAGTTTTCCAATCTGGAAACAAACAGCAATAGGTTATAATTCATGTTGTTAAGATCCGTGCAGTTGGCATGTATTTCACTAAATAACTCGAGCGAATAAATATAAATTTGAGCGTCTCAAAAAGCAATTTGCGAAACCGCAGAAGAAAGTTGAGGAGGGACAAAGAATAAACAAAAAGATGGGGGTAGCGGGGATAGCGGAAGAAATGCAAATGGATACATGAATGTCTGTTAGTAGTGGAATCGTGGAATGCAAATTGAAGAGAGAGAGAGAGAGAGAGAGAGAGAGAGAGAGAGAGAGGAGAGAGGCTTGAGAGCCGACTGGTGCATTGCAGTGGCCGGCTGAACTGATGATCGATATAGTACAGAAGGCGTCAACCCAACTTCCGCGTCGAATATACGAAGTCTTCGAGGCACGTAAAGCAGTTTTCACGTAATTGACCCCGTTTCGCGGGACTGCTTCGAAAATCCACTCAAGCACGTCGCGATCGAAAGATTAATGATAAAAGGAACGACCGGTGTTCTTCGCGACATGTACCTCGCTGCATCTCTCGTTTTTAATATCTCGAGTGGCGTTCTATGCTATAGTCGCAAAGAATTGCATCGCAAAAGAATTATTACATCCTCAAAGACAAGAGAAAGGGTTTGTCCTATCATTAAATTGTAAGAATTTTAGTGAATATCTAAGGATCAATAAATTAAAACTCGCTGTAATTCTAATAATAAATGAAACAAAAAAATAATAAAAAATTAATAATATTTCTCATGTCAAAAGTTGCATAGCTTTGATTCTTTTAAATATCATTCTAATATGTGTTTTGTAATTAGAAAGCATACCTATACTCATTAAAGAAAAACAATAGTGATAGCAATTATAAAAGTAACAACTATACAAATTTTATACATAGTTGAATAAACTAATGTAAATAATTGAATTACATTATTTTTTAATTGCAATAAACATAAAATAGTTTATTCAATTATGTACATACATTAATTTTACATATAAAATCTATATAGTTCTTATTTTTACAGTTACTACCACTATCTTTTTTTCCGAATGTACCGATCAATTAAATAAACGCAATTTTTTGAACAAAAGAAAAATCGCCATTCTGCAATCCAGATATAACTCGCATCCACGATACACGGATAGATGAACCGATTTTGATGTCGCCATTAAAGCGGCGGAAAAACCAGCGAGCATATCGCCAACGTGAATAAAGCATCGCAGAACGGAGAGTGCACGGTCGATGACTGGCACCACTTTCGCCAATAACCTTCTCTATTATGCATACCTGGTCTATAAAATCGAAGTATCCGCATCGTGGAAGCTTTTAGCCGCGTTCGACGTCACGTAAAGACGAAGTAAAGACGAGCTTAAAAACAGCCGTGCAATTTTCCCCATCTCCACGGTCGCGCGAGCGATCTTTTTATCGGTCGTTAGGAAGGCGGCTCCTAATTAAGGTGCATCAGAAAAGTTTAGCCCGTCTTTAGAATGAACGCGCTTACTTAAAAGAACGATACAAATCTGCCGCGCGCGCGACCGTTTTATTTATTTCGAAACTCCCCGAACGCATAATGACTCCAGGCGGAAGAAAAGTTGCACATTTTCAAGAAACGGAATTTTTACAAAGAGCCTCGCGTCTATTTGAAAAAAACTCGATATTTCCTCCAACTTCTATTATGCAGTTAAATGTTCGCGGAGATATAAACTGTTTAAGAATTTGCAATTCGTATCTCATCTGTCGCACGTATAAAATTAAAAATGAAAATTAAACTGAATAAAATAAATTGACGAATGAAGATGACTACCATCCGTTGTTTGCATTCATGTATGTACCTATTCGGAATACACAACAAGGACTATTCAGGATATTTCATCGTCAGGGATGTTACTGATTTTGAAATGGAAGATGCCATTAAGTATACATGTACACGTCGACCCCTCATCCGACTCCTTTCTCTTGTCAAGCATCAACCCTTCTCGCGCGAAATTTGCGGTATTGTAGAGGTGTCCTACTCGAACGCCAGACCAGGAATTTACCCGACGAGGGTGCACGGCCCGCTGGGGCCACGGATATTTTCATGCAAATGCGGATATCTCTTTTTTTGCACCAGCAACGCAGAACAATGGCGCTCGAATTCGTTCCCGCCGGAATCGCGCATCGAAATTGTTGGGATTAACGCAAAAGCGCCCCTTCGCTCTCGCGAGTATAAACACTTCCTAAACGGGGGTGACGAGGGGCGTTGATTCCTTCTCTATAGAGAATTTCGGTGTAATTTCATCGGTTAACAAGATCATACACTTTGCCAAATAACCATTAATTTGCAAACGTTTCATCAAATCGTAAAGACTATGCTTTAAAAGAATGTTGGCGTGACGGAATTATCAATATTATAGGTTAGAAATTTTTTCAACTTGGCTTCAACGAATTAAAAAATCTTTTATATGTTTAAAGTACACAAATAAATAAACCCCGGAATACTCAAATTAAATCTAAAAACGGAACCAATAAAAAATTATACATTTATATAAAAATTTGTAATTTTTCTGTTTTTAAATTTAAATTAAATATCCCCCGAGGTTTATTTGTGTGTGTATTTTAAATATGTGAAAGGATTTTTAATTCTGTAAAACCAATCTGAATAAATTTCTAACCTGTAATGTCATATACCAGCACATCACCAAAATTTTAAGTTTAAAAACACAATAGAAGCAAATAAACATGGTAAAGAATACTTAAATTTTATATATAATATTTTATTATTATTATATTTTTTAAGTTTTATTTTATAGTCTTGAAAACGCTAACTTAACGTCAATAACGTTAACTTAGCGCTAATCAATATTAATAGTTAATTATTTAGAATAAGTTCAATAATTAAAATTTATTAATTCTGCGCATTTTTATGATACGAGTGTACCTATGTAAGATAAACTTCCTCCAACTACATTCCGGCCGTATCCAATATTCCAAAGTTCGCAAATCCTGATACCGTCACCACGATAATCGCTACATTCTCCCATTATCGCAAAGCAACGATATAAAAATCGACGAGCTTCAAGGAGGTATTGAATACCAACGCCACAAGGTGCCGTTAAGGAGGTTGGCCACAGGACTTCGAAGACTCTACCCGATCCACCCTCATCATCGTAAAGTTTATGCCAGCACGGCGTGCTGTGTACTCCCAAGCCGGGTATTACGCTTTAAGTGTAGTAGGACTGAGACGGTTTGGACGTGGAAGACGGTACGGCCGGGGCCCCCGCTTTCTCCTTTGCAGTATGCGATGGGGTTGAACATGTTACAACCACCACCGTGTCACGGGACGTAATTTCAGCTGGCTCTTTATGGGCCATCGACTAAACTTCGAAAGTGACCAAGTAGTATGTTCTAGAGTCGATTATAGCTGTTAGTTACACATACGACTACAAAGACAGAGTAGAATGTCTTTATTAATAAACGAGATGATTGACAAGGATTGGCAGTAGCTTGGGACCGTTTAATTACGTTACCTGATTCATATCTTCCTATAATACTGTTATTACCCCTCTCTTAAGTGTTATTGGTACTCCCTCTCCATATCTTATTTTCATTTTACCTTTTCTCTTCCCTTCTTTTTGATCTCCACATATTTCGGCTTTTTCATCGCTTGTCATTTTAAAGTTATTAAGTCTTTAATCACAACTTATTACTTCGCAAAACAGCTCAATACGAAGTCTTAGTGTGAATTAAAACAAATTTAATATACAAGGATTATGGATATTTCTACTAAGGTATTTATTATCTTTTTAAGCATTACTTCCAATTTTTATTTATAATACGTTGAATTATGTAATAGTATTTTCAGTTTTTATACTTATATCATACGTGTCTTTTTACACGTTTCTTAGTCCATTTAATTTTTGACAGATCATAATTTTATTAATATACGATTAGTTTACAAATCATTCGATATAGTTGTTGCTATTCGAATCGGTATCGTAAAAACTTCGCCGGCATTCATCTCCTGATCTGCATAAGAAATGGAGATTCTTGTGAAATAATATTTTCACTTTGGCGAGATATATTGCGCTTTTCTAGAAAAATCTGTTTCTGTTCTCTTGGTTCATTGTCAATTTTTTTAGCGAGCAATGGAGATCTATTTTCTACTGAAAAGTTTACAATAGAAATTCCACCTTGCCAGCGAAAAAGAACGAAAGGTAAGAAACAGATTTTTTGCCACAGAGAGGCGTGATATTTCGTCAAAGTGAAAATATTATTTCACAAACATCTTAATCTTTTACGAAGATCAGGAGATAACATTGTCGACGACATTCTGGAGCGCGTTAGATCGATCCAGTTAATTATAGTAATTTTTAATTAGAGTGTAAAAACACTTTAGATCATCATTTACATAAAAAAATTAAGTGACTCCCACGTTAAATATCCTCCCCCATGCTTAAATTTTTTTAAAATTATTATTCAATCAATTTTATTCCTAATAATCATCAAGAGTTGATCATAAAGCTACGACGACTATGCGACTAACTTGAAAATTTTATAACTTTGCCAGTTTAATGCTCTTAAAGTTTCCCGAATGCACACAGAATCCTCGGCAACTGCAGTGTGGAAAACACGGATGCGTCTAAGGACTCTACATCGGCGCCTTCTTCTTAACGAGACCGCGCTTTTTCTCGCGAAAGCACTCGTAAAAGCCGAACGTTTAGTCGCGGCTAAGTTATCGCTGGTTTCGCCAATTGATTACATGAATTATAGATGTGCCTGCGCCATCCTTGTATCACGCGCGCCATGGTTCGTACGTGGCTATCCTTTCGCGGCTGTTAACGTCCGGGAAGAATTAGAGTCCGGCCGGTTTTAACCACTGTTCGCATCGGCTCGTAACTCACGTCGGAAAAATACGGGATTCGTGACGAGCCGGTTGGTCGTCGCGCGGCAGAGACACGATGAAAAAAAAAAGGAGAAAAAAAAGAGCAAAGGGAAACGCGCGGAATAAAAATGCGCCGTCGATCCGAGCTGTCGTTATTACGATTCCCGGGATCTGCATAATGGCCGCGTATGCGAGACACGTCGTGATATTTCATCGTGCGCACACTTGGGAACATCTCACCCGGAAATGCCGTTCTCGTCGCGACCGCAATTGCTACGCCCGTTACATCACGATTAATTAATGCGGATGTTGTCGGGCGATCGGCCGCTGGCTAGCAATCGATCGACAGATTTTACTTTTTGACGGATAACGCGCCATCCCGATGTGATGTATGAGGACTATTGTCGTTTTGTCCATTTCATCTCGAGTTTTTAGAGGAAGCGAGAAAAGAAGAAAGAGGAAGAGAGTAAAGCCTATTTCGAAATTTTATTAAGTATTAATCAGATTAATTTAAAAAAAATTACTGCAGAGATAATATCTAATTGTCACATATAGAATGAGCAATATAATATAATAAATTTTTCGTAAATTCGTTACGAAACTCAAGTATAAAAAAACTTGAGTTATTTTGCATATGTAAATACATGAAAGACTTTAATTAAAGACTAAAATCAAATCAAATTGAGTGATTATTTTTACTTTAACTTTCATGTGTGTCAAAATGTAAATCAATTAATTTTTATGGTTAGTTTTAGCGTAAACAACGTCCATATTATGCATTTAATAAAAAATAAACTAAATTTGCATTAAATTTAATACATTTTCTTCAGTTAAATTGTTTAACTCCACTGTTTTAGTTAAATTCAAGACATGTTGAACAGGAGTAACAGTGACCAATAGAAATGATAAAAAATGACTCAAATTGAGTATATAATCTGACATGAATTTAACAGTGTACAAAGCATTAAGGTGTAACGTTGGAATTAAAACCGGATAAATTCAAGGAGCGCCGCATTTTTTTCGGAGATCGCACTCAATTTCAGCCTTTTTTTTTAGCGCAGTTTTCACCGGGCAGAATTTGCTGCACGCAACACCCGAAAGAGCCAATCGTGTCGCCGGTGTGCCGTCGGCGTTTTATTTTTTTTTTCAAACGATTGCCAGTGCACGCGAGGATTGCTCGTAAAAGCGAGAAACGGAGGCTACCACCGATCTCGCTAATGACCGGGCGTAAAACGGTCCGTAAAATTTCACCCGTTATGAGAGAGTAGGTGGTTGTGCAGCGCTGTTCTTTTCCGAGGACGAAGACTGGGGGATAAACCTGATGATTATTCGTCGCACGTTATTCGATACGTAGTTAAACGTGTCCCCAGACGAAACTTAAAAACTTTCGCGATGCTGAATTTGGCAGGGATGACCGAGCCCATTCTTCTCATTCTTTTATTTGTCGCAAATAAATATCTCCGAATACGATCATGAAATACTAATCCCTTCAAAACAACTGCATTGTTTCAATTCAGATCAGCACATTGCAGAATATTAGAAATTCTTGTTTCGTGTACCTGTGTCATCACGAATAGAAAGAACGATTTTGCAGAAATACTTAAACATTTAGTTAAATACAAATTTAATTAAAATAATTTAGTTGAATGAAAATAATTGTGTAGGAAATTCAAACATGATGAAGAATACTGTACAAATTTTGATATTCTAGCAATCGACTTAAACTTGTGTGTACGTATATGTGTGTATATTATATTATTATATTCAGAGGTGCCAAAGAGTTTGCAGATGTCGTAATTCATTGCTAATGCCATCATTTCGTGAACCTAGCCCTGATGAAGTGAACAGCAAGATACACGAAACGATGCCATTAGCAATGGATTACAACACGGCGATAACCCACAAACCCTTTAGCACTTCTGAAGAAATACCCGTGAAAATATTATATTATTAATATTATTTTGATAGTTCAATAAAATTTTCAGACCTGTAGCCAAACCTTTAAATATTTCAACAAAACCGAGATCTTTCAACAAAATGATTTTCAGGTATGTATCTAGCTAAATTTTTAGATAGTTCAGTAAAATAATTTTTTTTTCTTGTATAATTTGCATTATAAGCACAGAGATTAATTATATTTATATTAATAAAAAAAAATGAACCAAAACGATAATATATATCGCTCTAGCAGTAGAAACTCGTTTCATTGGTAGAATCTCCCTCATATCCCTATTCAAGAAAGAACAATCTGCTAATGCCCTAGTAAAGGGTTGAAAACCACCGACACGATGTGAGCTGGATCCCTTCGAGGTACTCGCTGTACATAATCCCGCTACATTGTCGCGTAAAGTGCTTTACGCTGTATCTACGTGCGCTTCGTCGCGCTATTAAACGGTCCAAAGAGGTGGCTAAACGGGAGTGAGAGCAGATCGAGAGATTTACCGGTCGGCGGGCGATCAAGTGGGCGGTTATTTATGAAAAAATCGATCCTCGGCTTCTAGAAAGTATATTTTAGAAGGATGACGGCACGAGAGAGTTAGAAGAGAGAGAGTCTGAGTTACAGAACGAGAAGATGGGGGTACGTTGGAGTCCATAAAACGATTCGTACGACGGTACGGGGTGTGCAGACTCGCGAGCGGCGAGCGGAGGAAACTCGGCGTTAACTTAGTCCTATGATTGACGGTTTCCGGTTCCGGCTCGCCCCGGACCCCCGAGACTGATATATCGCGACTCGCCGGAAGTCTGCGCGAAAGCATCGCCGCAAAATTATTGGCCGGTCGCAACGAGGTAGGTTTATCGAATTTCCAAGCCCGAAACCGAGCCTAATGTTTCCCCGGGCTGTCTGTGAGCGCACGGTCTCATCCTCTTCCGACGTAACCCAGGGATCGAGAGGAGCTTCTTCACAGAAGCGTATTCCGAAAAATGCCGACATGCATAGATATCTCGTTTCGATAACAGGCGTTCCCTGTCTAACGACAAAATCATTTGCTGATTTATTAGTGATCCACTATAAATACCGACTAAATTGGAATTTTTTAATGTTCTTATACTAAAAATTTTCAAAGCAATTCTAAATAATTCCGATATTTTTAAATAATTTTATTTTGATCTGCAAGGGGGACACGTCCTTTCGAGCATCCGTAAAAAGAAACGCCTAAGTGCAAATTCACACCAGGTGTTTTTAATGATTCATATCTTCTGATGAAAGTTAAAAATAAAATTAAAGTAAAACCTAACGTTTTTAAATATAAAATTTTCTAACCAATCGATTGGTAATATTAAATTTTCGAAAAATAAAACGTTCATTCAAATCCGCGTGTTAAGCAAAACCAATTTTCCCAAATTGGAAATTATGTTGATACGAATTTGCACCCAGGTATCATTTACGGGTTAAACACACTGTCGATTTTACATTTATGTTGTTTACATGTAATTATCGTATTTTTTTACGTTACATTACTTTTTTCTACGCAATTAAAAAGTGTACATATACGCCGCAGCTTGCTAAATATCACAAGATTTATGTTTGCTAAAAGACGTAAAACTCTAAATTCGCCTTTCACGGCTTGCACACTGCCGTTTCAAGTGAATCGCACTTTACGACCGACTGCAGAACGGACGCCTTCCGTGAACAATGTCGACCGTCGCGTTTCCTACTCGGCGGAGCACTCAATTACTAACGAATGCCAGTTATAAAACACCAACTTCATTCTGCAACCCTCGCGGTAGCATGCCACTATTTAAGTCGTGCGAAGAAATTTTGTCACACGTGTGTTTTTAATGAGTCTGCGCTTAGTGATCCATTACCCTCACGAGGATTTAATGATAAACTAAGTGAACGACACACATTCAATTTGGAGTGATGCTTTTTTTCTATAGGTTTTATCTAAAATTCTGACCTTGTATAATTATTTTTAACCTTAAATAATTATTAAACTTAAGTACTCTCTCTCTCTCTCTCTCTCTCTCTCTCTCTCTCTCTCTCTCTC
>NW_017296059.1:1471092-1498228 GCF_001594075.2 Trachymyrmex cornetzi
CAGAGAACTATAGAAAAATGCTATTGCAGAACTATAGAAAAATGCCAAAAAGTTGGCTGGAACTGGCTGTTACGTGCTACTTTACTCTTGTGAGGTGTCAGCGCATATTAAAAAATTATTTAAAAATACTCAAAGGCGGTAACTATCGCTAAAATCTATCAGGAATTGTAGAACTCTTCAAAAATTATAAAATTTCATAATTTTTTTTCGAATTTTAAGGTCACAGAAAGCACTTAAAACTTCAAATATTATTTTTAGTTAAATAAATGAAACTATTTTTTCTGAAACTTATTAGGAACTATAGAATCATTGCGGATGCAAACGTAACTTGCGTTAAAACTTACGATGCAAAAGTTGTCAACTTTACGCACGCTTCGGCGTGTGAATCTGTGAAGTTAATAGAATGCCTGTTGATAAAAAAAAATTAATATAGTTTTACTAGCACTCTCTCTCTTTTCATAGTTCTACAGTTCTTTATAAAAATAAAAAAGTTCTGCGTTTTTATAAGCACTAATAAACCAAAATTAGCATGCCATATTTTCATTTTTAATTTTTTATTTTTATAAGAATCTTTATAAGAACTATGATAAAATGCTACTTGAAATGATAATTATTTTTTTTGTGTTAATATTATATTAACTTCAACAAATCCGAAAAATTATGCGCACACTCGATCAATCAAGTCCTAATCTAATTATTTGAAGGATAAAAAAATTTATAAAATTTTACTTCTTTCAATGAAAAGTTTCCATATTCAGTCGTGTACATTCTAAAAAATATGGATTTGATATCAGGCGATATTTATAATTCTCACTGTGTTGATGTTAATATATTAAATTCCATTATAGAGTGAGAATTTAACATCACATCAATGTGGATTTAATAGCATGGTTTAAAACTCATGATGTTAAGTCCACACTGTGTTGATTTTATATTATATTATATTTTATTATATTAAAATGGTAAAAACTATATTTAACACATCCATGCATTCTCATATTTTTTAGAGTGTATGTATTAAAATGTTCTTATTTCAATAAGACCAAAGAAAATAATTAAGAGTTGCGTCTAATTTCTTAATATAATTTCTGTTAAAATAAAGCTCCGTTAAAATTAGCCGAATAGACAAGGTTGTGTGTGTGCGTGTGTTACTTGTTTAATTCCTTAACTAGATTAGCCAGAATTTTCCTCGATGCATAATTTGGCAAAGCCCTTTAATCTTACATGCAAATAACTTTATAACTAGACAGTCACTTAATTTTTACAGGAAGAATACGCACTGCAAATGTGTCAAAGAATACATTTCCGCTACTGCCGACCACATCGCTAAAACCATGTCGTACATCGCGCGAACCGGGTAACGCGAAAGTGACTTACGGTTTCCAGCAGCCTGTTGTTCTGTCCAGAGGACACGAAATTAACAAGGAATGAAACGTGCGCGCCACAAGACTGCGAGACAAAATAATATGCGTCGTATTACTCGCGCGTTTTAATTAACCAGGCGGTCGTTCGTCGCTCGCCGGCATCACAAATTAATTAAGTCACATTAAACATCGATATCAGTTGAAACCCTAATAATTAATAATGATGCGGATAATTTAAAATCGTATATTTGTCATAAAACGGTGTCCGCGCATGTCGTTCTGCTGCGCGTTGCCACTCAATCTTGTTAAAATGAATACACGCACGCTTGCATTTTTCAGGCCGACGCTGTCTCATATTTTATAATTGTGCTCTGTTGGCGCAAATCACACGTTAACAACGTGAATTACGACACGAAACACAGACCGCATGTATGAATAGTTATACCGTAATTATCGTCTGTTTGTCTTGGACTCAATATAAACGAGAATAATGTCGGATTAAAACTGGAAAGTAATTAAAATCTTGATAAGATTAAAATTGTAAATCCACTAGTTTTCGAAATTATGTGAGTTTAGAAGCTGTTCATTTAACCGACCATGTTAAACTTTTATGTTTCCGTCGTGCATTTAATAGATAAAATAAACAGTTTAAAATTATTAATTTAATTAATATAAATAAATATCGTGCAAAATATTCAATTGTTAAATCATGTACATTTTCCAATAACGCATAAAACGGTCTGTTTTTTATTCGTACACTAATTGCACTAAAACTTTTTTCTTACTTTAGTCAAATATCAAATATACATACACTTCATTTTAAGTTACAAAAGTGTACACTATAATGTATTCTATAAGCACTAGTAGCTATAAAAAACAGACCTAAGAACAATCGTAAAAAGAACAACTATCAAATAAATGTATAAAAATATTTTTGTTATATCATTTTCACAAATTGAAATGAAAAAAATACACGAAATTCGATATTGATTTTGTGACACATCTAAAGGATATAAAGCATTGCAACGTTAAATAATGTAACGTACAAAAAAGAAATCGGATTAGGAAATTAGCACACTCGTAGTCATGAAAAAATGTCACCTCGACCACAGATTATCGTAAATTGGAGCTATAAGCGAGTATTCAGGTGTTATACGACGGACGGATTATTTGTTGAACAGCTCCATTACTGGCCTGCGCCATAAATGGCGGTATTAAAAACGACCCACGGTTACGAGCAAGCGACACGAATCCACAACGCGCGACACGTTTATTCCTCTTTTCACGCTCAGAGATGACGGATTTGTTCGGGTACTAAATATATTTTATATTTTACAAGTGTAACTCACATAATATAATTTACACTACTTATCTTTTACAAGTGTTAAATTTGTTGTAATTATTATACTATTGTATTTGCTGAGATAAAAAAAAATGCAAACATTTTTTATGACATTCGCGAATTAAAATATCATAACAAGAAAATCTTCGAAAAATTAAATAAAAAAGTTATTTGTAGTTTCTTTTATTTTAAGCAGAAATCGTTTAGATAAGGATTTAAATATGGCCAATTACAAACTACACTTAGACGATCACTAGTAAATGTCGAAGTGAGCGTTCACTAACAGTTCACTAACACATGCCGCAGGCGGCCGTCTAAATTAGTCTATAATTGACTATATTTAAACCCTTATATCTCAAAAATTATTGCTTAAAATGAAATATTAGAAATAATTTTTTTATTCAATTTTTCAAAAACTTTCTTGTGTGGTATTTTGATTCGCAAATTTCAAGACACTGTGGACATAATGTATAATATAATAAATACATTATTTGAATACAATATATATATATATATATATCTGATATTATGGTTCTAGTATATTTTCCTTATAATAATTAAATGTCTTTTTTGTATGTAATTATAAAAGTTTTCTTGATATAGCAATTTTGTCCCATAATATCTTTTTCGCACGCCATAAAAGCTGAGATTTTTCTTTCCCGCAAAAAGAGAACAAAATTGCGCGGTAACACACTTCACGGTACGTGCATTTTCCTGAGGAGCGACAAAGCTTGAGGTCCGCATGCGTGCAACGGTGCGGAGTTACCATTAATCTTCCGTTGGCTAGGCATTCGTATTTATTGTATGGATTATACTAGCCGGATATCGTCGCGATTATCAGTCGGCGAAATTACCTTCCATCAACAGTAAATTGCACGTGCACATTGTGTGCATGATTACATGCAACAGCATGTTGCAACTTACACCTGCAGGCGCGAGCGAGTGCATCGAACATATCATATAAGAAAATTTTAAGTATATCGTTCTATAAAAATTACCGAATAATAAGAACAAAAACTAAGTTCTAAGATAATCATAATTTGTAATATCTAATAAAAATTTCATGGTACAGCAGAAATCTGTATATAATACACATATTAACATCTGGTATTTTAACATCTTGAAAAGTAACAAAGTCTTGAGTTGATGCTCAATATAAAATTTATTTGAAATTAAACAAAACGTAAAATTTCATTATCTTTTCATCAAAATTATTTTAGTTATTCATCATAACTAAAATAACGGACAAAATAAAAAAATTCTGTGAATAATTCTACCAAATGTATTTCTTGCAATATTATTCTTGTAAACTTAAGAAGCAAATTCGAATTTGCGTATGGCCATAATGTTAGGCTATTCTCGGAAAGTGCGAAGTATAACGGAAAAGAATGAAGTATACACAAATACGGATTGGGCTCACGCGGAATACTGAACGGCAGTGAATACATTGTTTCACGCAAACATGAAAGTGACTTACGATTTCCATCTCATTGTCCTGTTCAAAACGTAAAATTAACATGAGATGAGTATTCGCACCGGTGATGGTATGAGGCATAAAAATAATGCACGAGCTATGTCAAGCCGCGTTTTAATTAAGCAAAGTTTTCGCGTTGTTACAGAGACAATTAAAATAACGCAGACCTTTGACGATTAAATATATAATATTAATCACAGTTAGAATACGAATAGAATAAATTAAATAAACGCATTAAACGCCACATCTAATTCTAAAGCTCTATCTTATAAATAAACTCGTTAACAAAAAAATCATTTAAGATATTTAAAGATCTATAAATTGTAACATCTACAAATTTCTAGAAATATCTATAAAGTATCTATAAATTAAAAATATTTAAAGGTCTATAAATTTGTAAAACAATGTTTATTGATTCAATAAACCTGAATTAAATCTATATAAATTGCTGCCATATATTCACGTATTATTGTATACGAATGCCTAGATTTCCAAATATTTAGGCACCTATAAAGTGAAAAATTTCTATTAAATCCTAAAAAATTCCTAGATTCTATACGTATCTATAAATCCATAAATTATCATACTGTTGAACGTATAAATTATTAAATTTAAAAGCTTTACGTATTTTGAAGCAATCTGTAGAGGTAAACCACGATGACACACACACACACATACACGCAACGTTGTTATTACAATAAACAATGAGTGGATTTACATATGTCACAGTGCTGCACGAGCACTGTCCTGCCACACTTTATCAACACCGGCTATCTCCCGACTAGAGTTATCGACCATCGAATCATCTTACAAATAAATCCTTCGCACGTGAATTATTACGGCGCATCGTATTTATCTTCGTTGCAGCTGCAACGCGGAAATGCAGAAATTTCGAAATCGCGTAGCGAATGACCAACGTGAAAAGCGGCTGGATTTTTGCGCAACGTTAATTAACGGACGTTTTTGCATTAATAATGACACATTACCGTGCATCACATTTATCATCCATTGAAAAACCGGGAGGGGGGGATATATAAAAAATGCACTTCGCATTTTTTTAATTATTGCATTAATGTGATTATACTACCGGCCATCGAAAATTAAAATCTCGCGTACAATGACGGAGATTCTTGTCCTGTTCCGCATAACTCACATCTAACAAACTACTCCCGTAACGACAAAAAACGTTAAACTATTATTAGTTACAGGACTATTATGTTAAAAAAGAAAAGACCTATTTTATAAGTATAATTATATAATTTACAAGTTCGCACAAAAAACTCGGTGACATTTGTGTAAATCTGTGTAATATTAAATTTTTGATGGAATGTCGATATCAATATATTATACTGATATATTCATACCATACAAAATTAATTTGATTAAATATAGTCGATTAGCAGCATTAAAAGATATTAAATATCTTCTTCACTAATGTATCTGTATTTATAAATTTATTCCTGAACAAAATGTATTTTCAAATTATAGAGGAACCTCAATAATTGATATCATTATATACAGTCCAGACAATATGCCGTTATAATTTTCCAAATTACAACGAAATTTCAACAAACTTTTAAATAAAATTTAATGTACATAATTAATATTCTACACAAAAAATGACAAATGATAATGCTTTAGTAGTGAAAAACGGAAAACAATATGCGGCGCTCGTTGGAACTTCAATAAGATGACATTTCCCCGATATTTATTCCATCGCATAACAGCGATATTCATTCATTCCATCACATGAATAACAATGACATATATTCCATAATGTAGATAACGAACACACATTTCCAAGATTTTCCTGATCCGTTTGCCAATACACGTCCTACTTGCTCGTCTTCCTTCTCTGTCACTAAGATTGAACCGTAATAAACCAGGACGTGATAAATTTTATTGAGGAAACTGCAATGCGAAACGTATCGCGAGACACGAGATGCATACATGAAGTAAACAGCCGCGAACGAATTATCAGAAGCACGAGCATAAAATACTACTTGCTGCAGCGCGGACACTTTTATTGCGTTGTTCGTCGGAAGTTATTATAACAACAATCAGGCGAACTTCCGCATTGTTCTCACGTCTTACTTCATACCTGCCATATTTTCATGTATAAAATCTTTTAATTTAAATTTTTACCTCACACCCGAGACACGCTCGCTCGCACTCGCGAGAATTTCGAATTAATCCACGCTACTATTCATTTTTATTCGCAGTCCGACGGTAGTCATAAAGATCTGATCTCTCTTTAGCACTAATTTTCTTATGAAATTGTTGCCTCTATATTCAGCTTTATTATGTCCCAAATTTAATTACAAACATTTTTCTCATTTTCCTCGAAAATGACTCTTTCACGATGTCAAGTAAACGCGAGTAAATTCTTATTACTTAATTATATTCTACAGAGTTACTATAACTGTCTCATTTTATCACGATCCTTTTAATGACGCACTGACATTTACACGCCAATATGTCACTGATTTTTTGTCCAAACTCGTAGATTATATTCTTATATTTATAAAATGAGTCTTTCGTTTTTTAACATAAACCTATAATTAATTAGTAAAAAGCCTTAAAACTTTCTTATCGACATTATTTCCTCCTTTTGCGATTACTTTTGATTCTTTTAATTTCTGCTTTTCTATAAAAATGTCAACCCGCGCGAATAGAATTCAATAATATCTCATCGTGTATAAAAACGTTGTACTTTCATAAAAAAAAAGTTATGAGAAAGAACAGTTGGCATTTTGAACAAATTTATAAGAAAAAAATTTATTATCTAGAAATGAAAGCAAATCAAAGTAATTCCGACAAATAAATATGACAACTCGAAAAATAGCATCATATTTCTTCTACCACATCAAACGAATGAATAATTACTCGAGCGACAGCGGTAAAATATATTGTATCGTATTTTCCTCGTCGACGCGATGTGATTGAATGGCGCTCGTACTTTTCTCGCGGAGCGTTTAGCTCACTTATTTAGAATCGGACGACGCGATCCTGGGGGACGGACGGCCACACTGTGATAAAATAATAAAAAAAAAACCGCGCGTCGAGGAAATAAGAAGCGGGGTACGGCGCATTAGTCGAGAAACACTGGTGGCGGTCTATCATCTGACGTATGACGTGGCACAGTTAAATAAACCCCGGGAAATGCATTTCTCTGTGTACGCGCGCTCGTCCCGCTGCGGATACCACCGGATGTGACTGTCATCCCCGCGTGCTCGTGCATCATCTTCCAGAAGACGCAGGATCACATCTTCCTCTCCATTTCTTTGTCGCTTCCATTCCTATCATCCCCTTCTCCCATCTTGCTCGCTTCCTTTTAATGGTGATCCTTCTTTTGGTGATTCTTCGAGTCCACGAACATTATTAATCCTCCAGTATTTTCGTCTCATTCAAAATAATCCGACTAACTTCATTATTAATTCGTTGAATTTGCGATTATTGCAAAAAGTTACGCCACTCTTGCATGTTTTTTTTTTGCGAATTGCTTTTTTTGCGATATAGCTTTTCATTGTTCTCAAAATTTTTGATAGAACCATACGTATAGTTATTATCACTGAAATAATAGGAATAATCATAATTATAATCATATGTAATTACAGTCACAAATATAAAAAACTGTTATCTCAGTGCATATTCAACATCAAAGATGATCTCACACGAACGATACGTAAACACACCTTGTGCAGTTTTGCATAAACAATGCTACAAATGAAAAAAATTATATATACATATAGAGACCTTTAAAAAGTCTCGCGTTTAATCACTTTAACACATAATAAAAGGATTGCGTAAAGAAAAAGTGAATTTATTCCCAGCATCGTACTAAACAAAGATGAGGACGATGACAACGATGACGACGACGAGAACGACAACAACCAGTGGCTTGGACGATATTTTCAAGGCGGGAAATTTATGCCGCTCGCGCCATTCGTTACGACGACGGCTCTATCTGCGCGTGACGTTTATTAATAACCTTTCTATCTTTAAAGGGAATAACGACGCGCCGGCGTGTCACCTCGCTAACGAGACTAAAAGCTCGTAATTGATTCTCTTCCGGCGCTAACCCCACCAGACGCGACCGTGTTCACTCGGATGAAAAAGAAGGCTGGCTATTAGCACCCGTTCATCGGCGACTATTAAATCAGAGCGACATGGCATCTGGCATGCATCGCTCGCCAAGGTTACCTTTAGCTACATCTGTTTTACAAAGACTTTTTCTTCAATCAAAAAAGTACTTTGATGTGATTCAAGAAGAAGCAAGAACTGTGTTCTATAATTTGTCTCAGTTACATTTTACTGCGTGTGTAATTTTAATCATTGAAACGCTTCGTTTACAATAACAGCAAATTGCTATTCTTTACACATCGGTTAATTAATGAACTTGCTAATTAATAAACTTGTTAATTAATAAATTTGCCCTGCATGAATGTAACAGATGTTTTTCAAAAAGTTAGATTTATCCATAATACGTTTAAAATATAAAAAATATAAAAAGGTTAAACTTCCCAATCAAATTTTATATCAAAATTATATACTACAATTAAAATTATTGTTGCTACTTAATCGTATCGATTTTACAACATAATTACATAATATATATTATAATTACAAATTTAATTAAAATACATTTGATGGAAGGCATTAATCAAGTAATATTATCTTAAAATTAAATCAATTATAAGCTAATAATAAATTTCATCTGTTAGAATTCTTGAAATGTTCACATTACTAGATTTCTAATTTCAATATCCAATAAAAAACTCCAATCAATATTGATATTTGACTAAATTTATAATTTAAAATATATCTTCTCTGCTTTAAATTTCTGATCAATAAGATCAAATTGTTCAAAAGACGTTATTAAAATTGATAATATCAAATTACCGCGCTATTACTGGGAAAACAATTTTCTTGACATCGTGTCGCGTGGCACGTAATGTCAAGAGAATTGTTACTACTGGTACACTCACCAGAGATTCTTCGTGATACACCCGGCTTGAACGCAATTTCTCATTAAAGATAATGCCCGTCGTTCTTCAGGCGAACAACTGCGACCGCGAGTAAGAACAGAACGTAATGCCAGCATTCCTCTTAATTAGGATCGTACCTCACCTTACTGCGAAATGCGCTCTACACGGTCTGCTTGTTAAACAATAATAGAAATATGAGTAGATACCTCGCGTTCTAATATTCTAGATAAACGAAATTATGTTGAAAACAAGAAAAGTAGATTTAGAAACGAAACAACTACGATTATTTATCCAGATTTCGGAAAATGCCGACTAAATTAATGTTAAGTATCGGCAGATTATAATTGTAAATTGATTCATGAATGGATTATCTAATATTAATTAGTATCAGATTATAATTGTAATTATATTTAAATTTAATTATCTCAAGGTACATTAATTCGAATAATTTGAAGGTAGTATGTTCGTAGTACGACCTCGTATTCATCCATTTTGTAGGTCACACAAAAACGTCGGTGCAGAATGTTCAAAAGCATGTTTTCAAAAAAACCTAAGTTCAATTTAATTTTAGCTTAATGAACATTTTATATTTTAATTTTAATTCAAAACTGAAGTACCCGAATGGCAATTAGCCATGCTCATGAATTTCTGTTATCACGATCAAGATTTATAAACCGATCGACAGACAGAAACATACGATATTGAGAGAGAAGATCGAGTAGTGGTGTATTTTCGATCGAACCAGCACTCGAAGAAAGTAGCTAGAGCTCACTCGAAACAATCAAGAGTCGGTCAGAGTGCCGTCGGGAAGCTATACGAACGACGTCCTTCCGACCTCGTATTCATCCACTTTACAGGTTACACAAGAGTGTCGGTCTAGATTGGATGGCCATCGTCGCCATTTGCAAGGTCAATTGCATCGGTCATTTGGGAAGCCACGAAGATTTTCTTCGTCGGCGTTTACCGATACTGGAATCGAACTATTGTAACTCTTACGAGTTGTCGAAGTAGAAAAAGCAACAATCGCGCAAATGGCTTTGGAAATAATATCTGTAAATCTATTGTGATTGTATGAGAGATTCTTGGATTATTAAATATGGTAAAACTTAAAATTTTTGGTTCCTTAAACTGATACGCTTCCAAATTATAAATCTCATTTTTCAGAGATACTTCGATCGTATTCATGCAGAGAGAGTCTGTATATCATCATCATTCTTTAAGTGAAGCTTTATAACAATTTTCCAAACAACGAATTGGTCATACATCAACGAATAGCATAATAACGGAATTTCTATTACACTAATTAGATCTATTATAATTTACGTGCACATAATATCACAATGGCACGCTCCGACGCGACGCGTTGTTCACGTTGCAAACTAAATTACAACCGATTATTTACGTTGAGTAATTATGAATATCCTGTTAGGATCGATCATAATCAACGCTATATGAAATTTATGGAAATCCTTTAATGCAAGAATATCTTTGACGTGATTTTAACTGAATGATCGAACACTATCTCAAGATTTTTCTTGCGGAAGGAAGTTTATTTCGCGCAAAATTTATTGACGTTATCTGTTACCGCACGATTATTTTATTTTATTTTAATATCTATAATATACCTATAATATTTCCGTTTCCTCTTACATCTTATTTTAATATCAGTAATGTATAATATTTCCGTTTCCCCTTTCAATTAATATCTATTATAATATTTATAATCAGGAAAAGTTGCTTTATAAGTTATTAATAAAATTTTAGATTACCTTGTATATGTTTGTACAGAAATTGAATACAAAAAGTAATACAAAATTAAAGCAAATATATTATAATAAAATATAATATAAAAAATAAAATACCCAAAAAAACTTATTGAACTCAATTTCTTAAATAAAGTTACTTAAGTAACTTGTAAAGTAACTTTCCTAATCCTGATTACAATATTTAATACTTCATATTAACACACGTACAAACAAGATATCGAATTTTCCCAAATATTTTAAGAATATTTCACAACAAATTATTTCAGATATATATCTGTGATTATCAGATTACCTATGACGAATATCAAATATTTATCGACGAATTTGAAATATTATATAATCTTGGAGCAAGTTATCTTAAGTTAGAGAAGTTTAACAACCATAACATTCAAGTCTCCACATCCGAGATCATTAGAACGACTTCGGACAGACGTGTTTCTACGTGACTTGTTCAACGACGTTTTTCTCTCGTGGCTCGAAGGTATCGAACGTTGAGATCGTTTCTCTCAGTTTTATTTGCTTTGCGAACCGTACAGTCAACTCGACGCTTTCTTCTCCCTTCTTACGTTTGTCTTTAGTGTATATTCCTGTCCCGGTCTTATTTCTTACACTAAGACAAATGGTACGCGTATAGAAACTTACTCATAAGCTGTATGAATTCAAAAGACCCAAAGATCAAAAGATTCAAAACTCTAAGAACTTGAATATATATTATATTTATAACAAAATCTTTCAAAAACTTCTGAATAGTCTCAACAGATATCACAAAATTATTTTATAAAATTTTTCGACGACTAATAATAGCGCATAAACATTTCTGTCTTTAATTTATTGCTATTTATCACTTATTATAAAAACACGGAGAATTTACTCATTTTATATCTCTTTACAGGTATCAGCTTTTTAAACATTTATATCATTATAAAAATAATTCTTTTAAACGTGTTTTACGATTACAATTAATAATTTAGCAAAGTATTTTCTTCTTAATATTAATAAAGTATAACAATTAATATCTATAAATTCCAAAAACATCAAACGTTCAAACATAAAACGTATAAAAAATATTAACTCAAATTACATTACACTTATGACTTAAGAGAAAATGTTTTGAGCACGACTGTAACATGATTGTCAAACGTGATTGCCTTCTACGAATCTTTCGCGGTAGAGACACCTGCGTGGATTACTCGAACGAGGTGGTAACGTCGCTCATTAGCGGATACCAGGCCGGATGCTGGCCTGCCTGCCTGCCTGCCTACAACTCACTGTCGACATTATGTCCCTATGTTTTTTAATGGTACATGTATTATGAATAATAACCACTGGATAAATCTTAATAATACATTCAATAGGACAAACGATGCTTATGTAGAACAAATTATTTCAGCAAATGGTTATTAAAATTTAACATTCGATCAAATCTTATCATAGAATAATGAAGAATTTAGATTAAGTTTAAAATGATACACACACACATATATATATATATATTGTTTTATTGTAGATTTTTATTTTAAATTATTATTTGAGTTTTCCGAAAAAACCTTTTATTATTGGTCATAAACCAAGATCGGACTATTTCTTTCCGCAAATCTCCGGAGTTACCTTAGTGACAGGAAAAATAAAATGTAACACTCGCAAGCGACCGCTTCCGATCGGCCGGATTCAGATGAAAGCGCAGAACATCTCAACTTCGCGTTTACCAAATATCGAGAAGACTGACGAGAAGAGAAGACCGCACAAGAAATCAAAACCGGCGCCGTAAAACGCAACGTCGCGTGTCGTCTTTCGAAAAAATTCGCGGCGTCTCGTCGAAGAGACGTCGAAGGGTTGTCGCCGCGAGAAATGTAACTCGACGACAACATTTCCTCGCCGACAAAGTTTTTACGAAGAATCGCGGGCGTGGATTCTCTCGCCGACTTGTCGTCGACAGAAGTCCAGTTGTAAAATACGTATTTCTCATGACTGACCCGATTCGTCGTCGTATCCCAATCAAAACTTTTATCCCGTTGCTTTGTATCACGGTAACTTCCATCCGCTTTACATCCATCATCCGCGAATTCGTGCCAGGTTTATTTCGTTACCGCATAGATTCAGCGCTGCACGACTAGCCAAAAAAATTGAATTTTCCGACTCGTAGAATGCGAGAAACTTGAGAATTAATAAGTTTTAGACGGTTACAGATTCGGTCAGAATCAGTTAAATGTTCATGAAAGTAGTCTTTGAAAAACGTTGAGAAGATTTATGTAGATTCCGTGATACTCACAAAGATCCTATTTTATTAATTAAACTAAACAACTATTTTTATAATAATTAGTTCTATTAATTTTAGAAAACTGCTTTCTTTCACAATTGTTCTGATAGACAGATTTAAATAAAAACATTAAAATTAAGCTAAAATATGACAGTATAAAAACATTCAAAGCATCATAATCTCTCTATATCAACAATGGATATATCAACAAAAAATTAGAATTTTTGGAAAATTTTTTGCATACGAAGACATTTCTAGAAATGTCTTTTCGTATAGAAAAGACATTTCAAAATTGCTTATATTTATTGTTGACGATTAAAGGTACATGAAGAACTTCTTATAAACATAATCTTTAGAAATTTTGTGAGAAAATGACGTGCGAAGAAAAAAGTAATTTTATTACAAGTTATAAATAATTTTAAAAACATCGATTTTTTATTTATATCAAGATCATTTCACAAATGGGTAGACATCGACAAGCCTTTTTTTTTTAAATTACGCGTGTCTTAAAAGTATTTATAAATTGAACATTACAAAAGTTCTAAAAAAATTTTTTAATAAAATTACCACGATTTTCTGGTAAATATAATTTTTTTGCATTCCCAAAGAATTTTTTTTATTTACCTTAGAAGTTTAATCAATAAAGATACCATTTATAAAAAGAATGCTGGAAATTAAAAATTTTTTTAAATTTTATTTTTCACTTAAAATCGTGATAAATAAAAAATAACATTTTAAAAATAATTTATAACTTAGGTAAAATCATTCTCTTGCAACTTTGACACATTTTTTCACAAAATCTCTAAAAATTATATTTATAAAAAGTTTTTATGTTCCTTTAGTATTCAATTAACAGTAAAGTATTTTACTGAAAGTGCTTGTTCGGGGTGTGTGTGTGCGCAAAAAGGTCTTATAATCCCTTAAAAAAATACCTTTAAATAAACCAAAATCTCTCTCTCTCTCTCTCTCTCTCTCTCTCTCTCTCTCTCTCTGTGTTTTCGTCCTAATGAAATTTCCCCCAAAACACCATGTTTTTCCACCTCGATCACAACCGCATTTAGGGACGTGTCGAAAGAGAACGAAGCACGACGTCCGTCCGCGAACAGTGTGGCAACTGGCAAGCGCATTAGAATAACGCGACGCGGCCAGACTGTGCCACTAATTACATCCCGCTGCCTAGTTTGTATTAATGCGGACGTTAGCATTCAGCCACGGCCGTCCAGCTTTCCGCGTTACGTCGTCGCGTCGCGTCGTCCCGCGTTGGTGCCGCGTTACGTACGTTACGTGCGTCACGACGGCCGCTCTGGTGGCCGTTGTTACGGCCCAGAAGGGGCATGTTGCAACCCTCTCACCCTTCAACCCCCATCGGCCAAGGGATGCACACGGCAGGTGGATTTAACTGCAGGTATACGCCGCATAGATAGGCATCCAGCATCGTTCCGTGCCCGAAATCACTTCGCTCGCTAAGCTCGTTACTGATCTCGTGCTTTATTCACACGAATGTCGTCGCTACAACCCGTCTCGCGATTAACTTTGTTACATGGAACACGGTGATGAGAGTAAAAGATGCTTACTGACACATGATATACATACTCGTAGCGATGTAATTCACTGATAAAACGGTGCATTGCTCTATCGAGTTTGGATTATTCGTAATCCGAAATAAAGCATTTTAAAATGTCATAAATCCATTATAATATATCAGAGTAAAGTACTAATAAATAATTAGATAAAATGAAACTGCATCGAGTCATTTGTATCGCCAATTGTTACATGTTACGAGATACTTTGTGCAATTTCACGTGAAAATTTGAGCTCCTACAATTTCGACCTTTCCGTTGATTTTTTTATTCCACTGATAAATTCTCCGTAATACGAAACGATAACGGTATTCAATAATTTCGACATAACGGAAAAATAGGGAACGAGCAATGAAAGTTTGAGAGGGATCGCTAAAAGTATTAAAAAGTGCTTGGTTTTTTTAAATGAGAGTAATTTTCGTAAAAGCACAATGAATTTTCCAATCCTTAGGATTGAAAATTCCTTCGATCCTACAGCCATTAGTCTCAATATCGTAAAACAAAAATTATATTCAATAAAGTACCTAAGGTAAGCGATAATGTCAGACAAAGCAACAAGCGCCCATTCACTGCTTCTTTTATTTCTCCCTTTTCACTCTTAGATGACTTTTAGATGTGCCTGTGCTTTCTTCTTAAAAGAAATCGTAATAAATAATATTATATAAATGCAAATAAGCAATCACCGATTTTATGATATCTACACGGAAAGAATTTTTTTTAGAGTTTACCCTAAAGAATATGATAGTCGTGGGACAACACTGTATTTCGAAGAATTTTAATGTAAATCTCTCTCATTCATTAATAAAACTACAATAAGATATAAAATAAGTTTGATTAATTTTACTGAAGTGCATGGTGAAAATCTTTAAAATATTATATTGTACCACAACTACCAGATTTTTAGAATAAATTTTAAAAGAAAATTCTCTCCATGTACGTTTGAAAATGTATATAAATGAGAGTTTCTTTTATTACTTATAGTAATACGTGATATTATTTTCGTCATCTAATCCGTTCTATGTATATCTGACACAGAAGAATCAAATGATGCAAACAATATCAAATAGCAAATAGTTAACAATATTTACAATAAATTAAAAAATATCATCGTGGTCAGATATCTCGTTTCACTTTTACGTATCGTATAACTTAAATTTGTTAAATCGTAAATAAAAATTTCAATTAATGGAGATGAATAAGGAGTTGTAGATAGTTGCATTATTAAATTAAAAATCCTTTTCTCAAATTAAATGTTATCAATGAAAAAACATTTACTATTCGATTCGCAACAATTTGCAGCACGACAAGTGCAGAAATATAGGAGTATCTCTACTTAGACTTCAAATTACTAGCTATTCTCTAGTACACATATTCGATAACTAGTAAATGATGTATACATGTATGCTTCAAAGGAAGCAAACGGAGTAAATAGTACCATAGAAATGCAGATTAGCCGTAAATTGACGATACAGCGGCAAAATGGAAACTATATTCGCGGTATATACAACCCTATCTTTGTTGTATAGTGCAACCTATAGTCTTTGTATAACCGTATATCGATCTTAATGTCTGTAACTTTCCATACTCGTGTATATTACAGACTCATTGCAACTATTTTTTATATGAGCCATTAAGCAGCACGATAAAATTGTTTATTCTTAAACAACAGTCTAACTATATTTACAAAAGTTTTTATGATTTTATGAAGAAAAAAGTTTTTCGTATTGAATAATAGTTACAATAAAATAATAGACTGCTAAAATTTTATATTTTCATATTGAATTATATTAGTATTCTATCCATCAGATTTTAAAGAAAAAAAATACCATTTATCTTCAGACATTCGTCGCGCATCTTAATTTCCATCGTGAACGAGAAAGGAAAAAGTTTCTTTCACGGGTGTATTAATCTCGACAGGGCTACATAGAGAGATTTCGCTAATTACAGTCTCGAGTAAATCATACTTTGGACAAATAAGTAAAAATGCAAGAACTGCGCAGAAAGAAATAGAAACAAACGACAGGAAGGAAGGACTCCCTTTCAAGGAAACGCTGTGAATTAGTTTCCATTTGCTAATTACATGCGGAGTCGCACGACGGGAAAAAGAAGCGGCGGAAATAATTATGTTTCATCTCACAAAAATTAAAAACTCTGAGACGATCGAAAGAAACTTTTTCCCTTTTCTTCACAAGCCACATGTTTAAAATCGATAATTACAATGCATCGTCCATTATATTACTTCGAGCCCTGTACACCTCACTACAAAAATTATTATTACAAACATTTAAATAATACCACGTTAATAAATTTATTTAATAGTTTGTTGCAATGGAAAGTATAAGAAATATAATAAATTTTAATTTACATATATATTTACAGGGCGCTCTCTCTCTCTCTCTCTCTCTCTCTCTCTCTCTCTCTCTCTGAATAAAGAATTAAAAGTGCAGCATTTAATTCTTGATTGAACATAAAATATGAGTATTACAATTACAATTCTGGTAAGTAATGTTCTTGCAAGTGATATTATGCTTCATTTACTAAAAAAGTTCTACAATATTCCTTTTCATAAAAGGATTTTAAATAAAATGTGTAAAAATATATTTTTCATGAATTTGTTTAACAAAAATAAAAAATATTATATTTAATATATATTCTTTTTGTGTGTACTGTAACTTTAATATTTTATATTTCAATATACATTTTTTGTATACTGTAATGTTCAATATTCATGTACAAAAAATTTTGTAAAAATATGATTATATTTTTGATCTCTAAAGGATTATAAAATTATTATACACATTTTCGAACAAACTAGTCATAAGTTACTGCATATTGGACGCGACGTACGTCTTCAAATGAGTCACCGTCCAGTTAAGGATTAAAAGACTGCAGAAACGAACAGCGAGACACTCGCACTAAAAGGGTGCAAAAGGAAGGAGCGTGAATCGTGGAAACCTTCGGTCCGGTTTTTCTCGTCGCTTATCTCTCCGGCAGATACGTTCGTAGCGTTCGTTGCAACCGGCAACGGCGAGGAGAGGAGGAAAAAGGGGAAAAAATCATGAAAGAAACGAGGGCAACGCGCGAAAAGTACTATCCAACGTGTACAAGTAAGACCTCTGGAACAACCGTGCGCGTTGGTGCGCGTACCCGCTCGCGCTTTTAACGAGTAAACTTTCGACAAATAAATTTCGCGAATCAGCGCGCGCCTCGCCCGAAGGAGGCGCCCGTTCGTTCGTTCGTTCGTTACGCGACCGAGAGATCTGCGAGCATCGGGCTGCAGTCTCTCTTAACTGCGAACGAGTTGCATCCGATGCATCTCCAGAACTCACCCTTAAAGAGGCGGAATCACGCAAGTGACCAACTGTGCGATCCGCTTTAAACGCTTCATCTCGGCTAGCCGTTCAAAGCGAGCAAAAGCAGAAAACGGTCGCGATCTGTGTAATGTTTGACGAACCGTTTTCGCGAAAACTAATGTTGATTCTGCGGCTATTCAAATAACGTTTTAAAAAGAAAGATGTCCTAATGTTTGAACATTCCTCGAACATTACGTTATCTTTCAAAATAATTCACGCGACTTATCGTTTCAAGAGTCATCAAAATTACAACGAATTTATTCTAGTATGGATTTAAGTCAAGAATGAGGTATCTGTATGAGGAAAGAACGGTTTTGCTAAAGTATCTGAGGCTGTGTTCTAAAATTTACTGCCAGTACTATAAAATCTATAGTTTACGTTACGTGCACTACTATCGATTTTCAATACTGGCAGTAAATTTTAGAACACAGCCTAAAAATTTAGTTAGATACAGACTTAAAAAATAGTTTTATTGAATCATCAAAATAATTATGGACTGTGTAATTACATACTTAATTTGTCAATTCTAAATTACAATATATTACAATATATGTTTCGGCATCACGATCGTGCCATCTTCAGATATATAAAATGTGCGCAGTAACAATGTTGTTAGATGTTAAAATTTTATCACAGAGATTCGTTTTTATTTGTTCTCTGCGATAAAATTTTAACATCTAACAACATTGTTACTGCGCACATTTTAGATATCTGAAGATGGCACAGTCATGATGCCGAAACATATAATATGTATATTGTAATATTTAGAATTGACAAATTAAATATGTAATTCCACGATCATATTTTTTTATATATAAATTTTAGAACCTAACTCTTATATGCCCTTTATTTTTTAACATTATTATTTAATACTAAGAGTCCTTTATTTTCATTTCGATTTGTAATTATAATAAGATATTATTATAATTAGGATTATTACTGCTGTACAGCAACTATAATATTAGTAATAATCATATGTATAATTCTAGCAACAAATGTATGTAGTTGACAACCCAAAATGACTATAATTAGTTATAATAACCAAAGAAATAGTTGAAATTACTATTAATTAAAGCATTGCTCATTATGCTTAAGCGTCTTGCATAATTATTTCGATAAACCAACAAATCATTTTCAGATCTATATTTAATTAGATTTTTAGACATTTCAACAAAATCGTTTTTCCCGTATAACATTTACGGATGCGTCTCACACCAGATATTCGCAAGGAAATATATCAAAAATTTCTCACCTTCGATCAAATAGCGTGAAAGTCGCGCGCGAAAATTTCCCGAGGAATAGATAAGAGATCTCGACACGAAAATTGCATTCCACCATCACGCTCTAGCAAAACTCCTATTAAGTAGTCAATTTTATGGAGGACAGTCAAAGCGCTCATTCGGATCGCTTTTTGTACAATTGAAGCGTGCCGAGCGAGTAATTATTGTCGCTAATAGATATCAAAGGAAATGACGATACAAATATAATTGCATATAAAGTAAGACTCACAGTAGAAGTGTCTGAAGTATTTGAAGCACTAAGAGTTGAAATATCTGAAGAAACTAGACGAGCGATGTAATGGTTCATCTCCAAAAAGACAGAAAAACCTTGAAGAAAGAATCGAATTGTGATTAAATATGCGTTAAAAAATCAATTAGATAAAGTTTACAAAAAAATTGAGGATTTTATAATTATATAAAATCACAAATAAAAATTATACACAAATTTTAATTGCACATTCATTAAGATATATTTTTATTAAATGATTTTTATTAAAAAATTAAAATTAAATTAGGAAAATCAATTTTTATTCACATTATTAATATAATTAGTAAAAATATACTTTATATTCTGTAACATTCTGATCTCTCTATATACTGAAAAAAAGCTTTATTCAATTTTAATAAATAAATATTTCTTTGAATGGTCCTAGCGGAATATTTACTTACAGTAAATAAATATTTAAATAAATAAAAAAAATGATGGCTAAATCAAACTAATGATTCTCGTATCTAATCAATATGTGTTTACATTCAGTAAATATTCCGCTAGGACTATTCAAAAAAATATTTATTAAAATTTAGGAAATTTTTTTCTCAGTGTAATCTATATATTCGATTAAACGCTAAAAATGAAATCCTTCTTTTTAATAAAATACTAAATTCAGATCAATATATATAATTGTAAATAATTTTTAATTATTTTAATTAATTATTTTCAAGACTTGCTTTACAACAGAACAAATAAATTATTTTATTACATTATTTATATGTATAATTTAACATTTATAATCATTTAAAGATTAATTTCTGTTATTACAATACAAAATGATATTAAAAGCTATTATTAGTTTAAAAATTTAGAATAATGCAATTGTAAATACTTTTTAATTACTTTAATTAATTTTAATTATTTTCATGACTTGATTTACAATGCAACAAATAAATTATTTTATTAAATTAATTATATGATTTAATGTTTGTAATCGTTTACAGATTAATTCCAATTATTATGATATAATTATAATGATATCAAAATATTACAAATAAGCAAACAGTTTAATTATGTACGATAACTGTTCCTATTACTGTGTCTGTTTCTAGTGTGTGTCTTTGTATTTAAATAAGTTACAAAGAAAACTAGCACAAATAAATAAAAAAAGATAAATACCAAAAATAATGTTTTTTAATTATTAAATAATATTTTTTAACTAATAAGAATAGTAAACATTTTTCGAAAGATAAATCTCACAAATATAAGTCCAATAATATCACAAGATTTTAAGTTTGTTCCAATTAATGAGCCCTGGTGCTGAGAACGTTGTGTTATAAATGTTTTACATTGAAATTGTAAATATAATTCAAATAATGATTTATGCGATATTAACTTAAACAATTAGCTTACATTTATCATCTATTTTAGTAACTATCTGTTAAAATAAGTCAAATGCAAATAGTCACACAAATTAAAGGCACATTAATTAATAGGGACAGCGTCCTTTAACAAGGACAAAACATTTCCTTTATTTTATCAAAAACATAAAGTATTAACATCTTTAGATTAAAAATATATTACAAGAAAAAGAAATAAGTGAAAAACCGATATCAATTTCAAGCAGACAAAAAACTACAATTAATTTAATGATTAATTCAGTAATGAGCAAGTTGGCTCGAAGGTGCACGAGGGTAATTATACTAAGTTATCCTAGTAGAAAAAAAATAATTACTTACGTCCAGTCGCTGCTATCGGTTGACTCTGCCACTGCTTTTAACATCGCACGGCTGACCAAACCCGTGGGATTATCACTTAATCCACGATCGATCCGCACGGCATTCTCAACTTTCACAAATGTGACAATTTTCAAACGCAAAGTACGAGTATTCTGAAACGAATGCAATTGTTATAAATGCAAAATGACAAAAAAAATCGGCAAAGTCAAAAGACGTCGAATAGAAATACAGTAAAAAATAGGGAAATTCATGCGATGTTACATACCGTCGACTGAATCGAAAGTATAAGTTTATTCGACACTCCTGACAATTCTGAGAATTACGTTGAGCGATTCGAAAAAACGTAAACAACTTTACGTCGTCAGAAGGCGCCAAATGGTGGAGGGGGATGGTTCCTTATTCCAACATTGTAATACTCACAGATTTTATAGAATCTTTACCATTTACGACTTCGTGTACAGTTTTCGCTCTTCTTTTCTGATTGTATCGACTTCCATTTCTTAGACAAAGAAGCCAAGTGAAAATCGAACAAGCGACGCTCACTTCATACACCGATGCTCGAACCTTCGACGAACCACGAATGTCCAACATGACCAACGCGATCGACATAACTGTCCGAAAATCGCAAATATCCGAAAAAACGTTAACGTGCACGCTGATTTACGCTTCGCGACGACCGCTCATTGTTGAACTCGGCACTCCCGACGCGTCCGATCTGAGATCCGTTTTTACGAAATTCGAAAGGCAACGGCAACTTCACGCCGATGCTCGAAGCTTCGAGCCAACGGTCCGACGCGATGCAACACGGCGGGGTCAAAGTTAAGCGGGATTCATATTGCGTTTGACCATCGCACGTACAAACTTATGTTAATTTACGCTACGACAATCGCTCACTGCCAGACACTCCCGATGCGCTAAAGACCTGTTCACTCAAAAGATTTTCGCGGCAACTTCACGCCGATTCTTTCGACGCACCAACGGCCCGACCGAAGCAACGCCATTCGATCTGCAGGATTAATATCGTTTGGAAATACGAATCGTTTGGTGGTCACACGTACTAATTTATGCTCCATGATAATCGTTCGACATTCCAGATACTGCTAATAATACGCTACAGGAACTAGTAAGACCGCGACAACTTCACTCCGATGCTTCGAGCGAGCCAACGGTCCGCGATTAGCAAAAAATAGATTCGCGGCTGCACGCGTTGCTCCACGACAATCATTTATCGCCAGATTTAATGTTCCCGACAATCCTATAACACTCGTTTCTCATATGAGGCTCGTTTTGGACGGGAAAAGTACGCACAAAACACGGAACGACGCGAAACGCACTAAACACGTACCGACGCGTGCCAGGAAGTACCAGAACTGACGCGCGATAGACTCCGTGACGTCACACACACGTCGTACGATCATCATGGCCGACAATTGACCGTTAACATTTTCAAAAAAACGGTCGCGGTGTTTTCGTATCGCTAAGGCCGGTATTCATAGTCGGTTCTTATTTCAAGACTGTCTTAAATTAGTAATGTCTTAAAACGCTAATGCGGCCTTCTGATTGGTTCATGATACCTCAAAGCTAAACTTAAGACGGTCTTAAATATAGGATCTGACTATGAATACCGGTCCATGCATTTTAACTGTTATCATATTTCTCTCTCTCTCTCTCTCTCTCTCTCTCTCTCTCTCTCTCTCTCTCTATCGTTTTATTCTATGTTTTATCTTATATATCAGATAGTGGATGCCATGTCGATCGTTCATTTATACTTACAGTGAGTGCAAAAAATATTCGTACAAAGAAAATATTTTTTTAAAAAACTTTATTTTTAAAAAGTAAATATTGTCCAGTGAGAAATGAGTCATCGAATTGATGTCGAATCGATATCGATACGATGATTTCAACACTAATTCGACGTCGATTCAATTAATTGATGACCATTTCTTGCTGGGTAATTAACAATTTATTCGTAAAAAATGAAATAGACTGTATGTTCCTTAAAATTATATATACCAAAAAGATGTGTATTAATTATAGAAAATATATCATCTGAAAAATAAGCAAAAATTAAAAATTCTATTGTTTGGATCCTCAAAAAGTAATCGTACAGTAGAGAAATTAAGCTTCTAAAATCAGGAATATATGCAAAGCTCGTTTGCTTATGTTAGAACAGAATACGTATAAAATTGCTAATTAATGTTTATTTTTTACAAATAAGACTTTTTTTATAAAAAAATGTCCTTGTACGAATACTTTTTGCTCTCATTGTATATTCGAATTTGTCCAAGCAGAACAACAAGTTATGATATCAAAATAATGTCAAAATGATTCCAAAATGATTATTAAAAGACATCTTTCAATCATTTCCGATTCATTTTAATATTATTTTAACGTTATCGTGACTTGTTCTGTTAGAATAATTTTTATTCAGCCATGTGAAAGAATGCGAAAGAATTTCAAAACCGAATCGATGAAACAAAAATTCACGAGAAATAACAATACCTTAATGTCGATTAAACTCACTACGCGAATAAAGATACTGTCGATGCGATTTTAACAACGTGTCACGTGATTAAATTAATACTTGCATTAATTGTCCAATAATACAATCAATATCGTAAATGTGCGAACGTACTCGTCGCAATTTTGAAAATGCGAATACACACGTCAATAATTCATTTGTGTTTATTAATACTAATGTAAATTAACTTTAATTTCGGTTTAATTTATTCTTTTTCTAATTTTTAGAACTGGAAAAAGATAAAGTGTAAAATTTTTCGTACATTAACATGTATAAATGTACATTAATATGTATGAATGTACACAAATATTCATATAAACATGTATAATCATATATGAAATATGTCCATACATCCCTCATTCTTTTGAAAAATTTTAGTGTAATAAAAAGGCATAACAATAGTAATGTGAAAACATAAAAAATAATTAAAGGGATTTTCGCATTGTTTGTTCGAGAAAACAAGTTTGAAAAAATATTTAAAAATTTGCTCATACACAATTATGCATAATTTTATACATAAGTAATTTTTGTACAAACTTGATTTAATTTCTTCAAACTTGACTTTTTCTAAAATAAGTAGTGTGAAAATTATCCTTTTAATTATTTTTAATGTTTTCACATTACTATTGTTATTTCTATTACACTAAAAAGTAATTTTACAAAAGAAAGAAGGATGTATGGACATGTATGGACATATTTCATATAAAATTATGAATGTTTATGAATATTTATGTATGTTTATACATATTCATGCATGAAAAATTTTTTACCGGAGAGTAAGTTAAACAAAGATTAATTCTCTATCGGCAATGTAAAATTATTATAATTTTCGTTTTCCACGAAGAAAAATACGTGAGAAAATGTAGAAATAAAACGATCCCTGACCGATCGCGATAAAAGTTGTAGCCTCCTATTATTTATAAGAATTTACAATGAAAAATCATCTGTGTCTTTAAAATGCAACATTATTGGTATATAAAGTTAATATTAATTCATATTGGTAGAAATGGAGGGATATTAAATAATTTACTTTTAATATGAAAGCGAAAAATATGCAGAAAAAATTAAAGCTGAATTGTCGATATGACTTTTCACGAAAAAAGTAGAAATACAGATATTTATTTGATTACACACGCGCGTATAATATCGTTATAACAGATTTAACTTAATCCTTGTATCAATCCAATATTCTGGTTGACGTGTAATCACAATTATGAATAAACGAATGAAATAGCGAGCCATTACATAATTTTGACAAATAGATTAATAATAAATTAATGTTTTAGATATGAAAGATATGCGAAAAAATACGTAAAATTGGACACATTATTTCATATACAACACAGAATACGTAATGTGCAGATGGGATGCACACATAATGTGCAATATATTATATTTATGTGGCTTGGAAAATAATATGTATCATAAAGTGAATATGGAAATATTTTCGTGTTCGTTGTTCGTGCTTCGTGCATTCAAACACTTTTTAACCATTGAAATACCAGTTATCAGTTATCATGATACAATATAAATTCTATACAAATTCTACTTCTATCGTTTGTTTACTACAACGATATAAATTGCCAGAAATTATCATTTTTTAGTTGCTTGCAGAAAAAAATGCAAACATAAAGAAGAAAAAGAAAAAACATACTTTAAAAGAAAATACTTTTGTTCCTTCACAACTATAGTTATTGCAGCAAAATTGCATTTTTAATATTACAAAATTGTGTAATGACTCAAAATACATTCGAACTCATTTTCTGGAAAGCTTTGTTTTTTGAGTCATTACAGTAAATGAGCAATATTATTTTACATTACATTTTACATTTCAATGTGAAATAATACTGTCGGTTATTTGACTATCGTGTAATTAATGATTAATGACATGCATTCGGAAGGTACGTTGTCAACACTATTACGTCATTATATCTTTATCATTCATTATACGTAAAACAAGAGGGTCGATTATGTATCGTGAAACGAGATGAAAATTACAAAAGTGAACAGATGTTGACAATGAAATTATAAATATTCCAGTAAATCACTAACTTTTGTTATTTTCGTCTCGTTTCACACTGTTAAACATCAAAAGAATAATGGAATCTAATCCCTTGGGTTAAACAACATTTTGTTATTTTTAGCTTTCATGTATTAAAATGTAAATCAATTCCCATTTCTTTCAATATACATTAACTTAGTAAATAATAAACTAAATTTTAGTCTTTAATTTCTTGAGTTAAACTGTTTAACTCCACTATTTTTAGTCAAATTAACATCATATTGAGTACAAGCAGTGGCGACCTATAGAAATAATTAAAAATAACTCTATGACCCGGTTTTTCATTATCTGATTAACTTATGGTTAAGCTTAATCTGATGTTTCATTCAATAGACTTTATCCATGACATCATCATAAATGAAGCCTATTGAATAAAATATCCGGTTAAGCCTAACCACAAGTTAACCAGATAATGAAAAACCGGGCCTAATTGGATATAATTGATATTGATGATCCAAGATACCTACAATCAACTCCAAGGAAAAATAATGTGGAGTCTACAATAAAAGTCATAGTGATCATAAAGTCTGAATTAAGTCATGAAAAATTGTTTAATTGAATAGAGAATTATTCTCCTCATTTCGACTGTGATTAATCAATTTCTTACGACTGACTTTATACGCAATAGTGCTGATATAATGCGCTTCTTGAACGTATAGTAATAGAACACAATCATGATTTTGTTTAGAGAGAGAGAGAGGGGTTAAATTAGAGATTAAGCGTTTTTTTTTATCTTATCCCAAACAAAACAACAAAAGTCATTGTGATATCAAAATGATGTCAAAATGACTCCAAAATGATTATTAAAAATCATTTTTCAATAATTTTCGATTCATTTTAATGTCATTTTGACGTTGTTATTCTGCTTGAAATATTATTTTTAATTACTAATAGGTAAATCACAAAATCACATATTTCATTTATTAATTTACTCGATTCTTCTCTTAAAATTGTAAATTGATTCTTTGAACTGGAAAATTTAGATTTATAACATTAGCCGTTTTGGATTCTCATAGAAAATGCAACTCTTTCATCTTTAAATTCTTTCTTTTTTCCAAAATTAATTAAATTAATTTTTCTTGTAAATACTCATTAATCATTAAGCGTAGTCCGTTTAAGCGACTTTAATTATTTTGTTCTTTTTCAGATTTAAGAGAGTCACTTCTCTCCAATCTGCCTCCCCCCCCCCCCCCCCCTTT